>NC_057398.1:64026257-64326257 GCF_019320065.1 Cervus canadensis | reverse complement strand
CTGAGTTCTAGCCAATGGGGCATGTACACTGATATGTGAATTCTTTCCAGTCCAGCTCCTAACAAGTTCCACACAAGCTCCATTATGTTATTTCTCCTTCTGGCTGACTGTGATGCACATTATTCTAGCAAAGACTGAAAGCTATGTGTTGAGGGTAGTGGCAGAGCCCTGGTCAGCCTGTATCCTTGAATGATTAACCATAAAAAGGATGCCCCCCCAACCTTTTCACCTGCCCAGTGTTGCTGCAAGACAAGGAAATTCTCATCATGTTAGGGGAGCCTGTAAATATCTTGATAACTTCTTGTTTAGTAATGAGATATGCTAAATGCTGTAAAAATGTGAATGTTGAGATGAGTTGTTGACGAAAATATGCCTCAGTGACTTTGTAGATTGGTGATGAAAAAATAGACAATGGTAACTGGAAAGATAGAAATCTGTGTTATCCACTAACTAACATTTGGCAATATTATCATATGTGGCAAGTTAGAACCTATAACTTCATGTAGTTGTTTGGGAAGATTCAATATATTAATTTGTAGTACAACAAAGAGATGACCTAGGGTAAGGGTAGGAGAAGTCTAGTTTAGAAGCAGAAGTGAAAAAGGACATTGCAGAATTTAGGACTGGTTTCAGAACGTGAGTGTAAAGTGCTTTATGTGACAAAGCCATTGATGGTTCTTAGTTTCAATTGCCTTTTGTGGGGCTGCCATTAATTTGAGGGGCAGAATATTATATGGATGTGGGAAGCAAAAATTTATGGATTTATGTTTCCTAAAGAACATTGACTATAGTCAGTGACCAATGAAATTAAATAAGAGAAAACAGGTCAAACACTTTCTAATAGTTGGAAGGATTTGCATGTGTGAAGGAAATTTGAGCTTGGATTAAGAAAGACTGAAATGTGGTGTGAACTTGAGCAGTGGAAAATATCCTGTGAAATACATACAATATCCTAGGAGTTATACTCTCCAACAAATTTTATAAGCGGCCATTTTTTGACACCAAAACAGAAGAAAAGTAAGTGTCTCCTAGCAAAAAACAATCCGGCGCTGATTTTTTGTTTATCTAAAGGGGACCGTATGGAGTTCATGGGGCAAAGCTTGTGCAGTCAAACCCAGCATCACATCTGTAGTTTTGCATCATGGGGACGGGACAATAATCCAGATGTTTCAGAATTCAGTGCAGCTTTTTAACTGGTATATTTCATCATCCCTGTCAGTATATATTCAATTTACTCTGTTCTTTTTATATCTTTCACTGCTTCTGCTCTTCTGAACTAGCTAGCTCTCTTACTCTACTGTTTTCAAGGGCAAGTGTACACAATCTGAGATAAAGTCAGGGCTAAAATTAAATACAGTGTAAAGTAAACTATAATATAAAAGTAAATAAAGCCAAATTTGATTCTTAAATTTCAGAATTACTTTTATTACCCTTGTATTGTTATACAGTTTAATTCTCAGCTTCCCAGAATTTGCATTGTAACTCAAAGCAATCATTTTTAGCTTTCTCGAATGTTCAGTGGATCCTCCAGGTCCTATACATCACAGACAAAATACTAAGTAAACATATATTTAGCATTGTTATATGTATGAAGTAACAGAATCATGAGAGAAGTCCTTGCAGCCTCATGGAACATCAGTGTGATCAGTTATTCAGCAGGTTCCAACAGAGGAACTGTTTTCTCTGCAATCAACCATTAGTAAATGCTCATGTATTGGTATTGCTATTTGAAAAATACAGTTAAAAGGTATTTTTTTGCATCCTGTAAAATGGCATTGTTGGCTATTCCATCATGTAGCTCTAAGCACATCTTGAATGCTCAAGAATATTTGAAAGTGATTATTCACGTATTTTTAAAAAATCCAGATAAAATATCTTGCTTGTACTACTGTCATATGACACTCACTTTGCCAACACAGTTACATGTTGTCAAAGCTGTGATTTTTCCAATAGTCATGAATGGACGTGAGAGTTGGACCATAAAAAAGGATGAGCACCGAAGAATTGATGCTTTAGAACTGTGGTGCTGGAAAAATCTCTTGAGAATCCCTTGAACTGCAAGGAGATCAAACCAGTCAGTCCTGAAGGGAATCAACCCTGAATATTCAATGCGAGGACTGATGCTGAAGCTGAAGCTCCAATATTTAGACCACCTGAAGTGAAGAGCCGATGCACTGGAAAAGACCCTGATGCTGGGAAAGACTGAGGGCAAAAGGAGAAGAGGGCGATAGAGGATGAAATGGTTAGATACTTTATCAGCTAAATGGACATGAATCAGAGCAAACTCTGGGAGATAGTGAAGGACAGGGGAGCCTGGTATGCTGCAATACATGGGGTTACAAAGAGTCAGGCATGACTTAGCAACACAACAGCAGCAGACTTTGTTTAGCTGTTTATTCTTTCAATGTCCAAGGTTAAAGTTCAAAAAGAAACTGAAGGCTAAATTTTGGTTAAATACTGAGGCCAAAGCTGATTGTCACTCTTATTTCCTTCCTTTGTATCTCAATTTTTACTTTTAATCTCACCTTCTGCTTTCCCTTAATACTTTTATTAGTTTTGTTTTTAACATTTTTTCCTTACTACCTTTTGATAAATATCTTTTGGTTTTTACATATTTTAGTGTGTAAAAATAAAAATTTTATAATGTATAAAATTTAGCATCATCAGTTACAAATCATATTTTTGATAGACATACAACCTGTCAGCATGTTACACTAGAGCATATGTATGTGGAAGAGTTTTTGTTGCAATCCTGGTAGGCATGACAGCTATTTTTGCACTTTCTCATAAAAGACCATTATGAATAAAACCATAAATACAAGTCAATTCCCAATAGAGATAATTTTTAGAAAGTTTAAAATTTCTTGTGATCTTTTGTTTTTTTTTCCTCCAGTTTTCTTATGTTCTTAATTTTCTTGTTTACAACTGCATGGTATAGACAGAGTGATGGGTCTGTTGAGTTAGATAAGCATTTTGTCTCTATTTTGAGTGCAGTGCAAAGTATATGCAGTTTTTGGTTATAAGTGATATGCTTATAAAAATCAACCTCAGTGAGAAAAAATATGAATGCATTGTACTAAATAGATAACATTAATCCTAAAGGAAATTAAGAATTTATAAGCAAAATATATGGAGTTAGAAACTGCAGCAGACTATGTTATCATTTTAATGCTAAAAGCAGTGATGTGGGAAGTGGGAGCTCTAGAGAAGAAAGACAATTCCTGTGAACTTCTACTGTGAACTTACTCTGTGTCTGACATTAGGTTTTTCATGAACGTTATTTCCCCAGCTGCAAATTTTTATCTCTTCTCAAGAGTTCTTTGTGTATATATGCCCATTAATAGCTAATTAAAATGGCTTGTTCACACTGAAAGAAATATTAAAGCAGTAAGAATTTCCTTCAAGGAATTTCCCCACACTGAATGTGAATTAGATAAAAATTGAGGAAATAATATATCATCAAAAAGCATAGGTTCATTTCCCTGAGTAAAAAGGAAAAAGTAATTTTGCATATCAACAATATGAGTTATTCTTCTTCTCTATGTGACTTTTCTAAATCCCCTGGTCCTCTGTTCTGTTTGATTCATTTGTACAATAATCTTGAATTCAGCTGGCCATTTATTCTCTTACCAGCCTATTTATTAAGTAATATGTATTAAGATATTGTTATTTTCATTTGAATATTTCAGCATTGCTCATTGTTTGTTCTTCATTTTCACATAGCACCTAAACATGACAAACCTTTAACACAAATTTATTGAATAAATCAGTATAATGCCATCACATATGTACAATTAAGTATAATTCAAAGCATTACTAAAACAATGCCCCAACAACAGAGCTGTCTATAAATCAGGAAATCTACTTGCTTAATATTTTAAAAATTATTCTTAAAATAATTCTGTTATTTGATAACCAAACTGATCATTTGGATCACAGCATTGTCTAACTCAGTGAAACTATAAGCCATGCCATGTAGCGCCACCCAAGAAAGATGGGTCATGGTGGAGAGTTCTGACCAAACGCGGTCCACTGGAGAAGGAAATGGCAAGCCGCTTCAGTATTCTTGCCTTGAGAAGCCCATGAATAGTATGAAAAGGCAAAAATATATGACACTGGAAGATGAACTCCTCAGGTTGGTAGGTGCCCAATATGCTACTGGAGAAGAGTGGAGAAATCGCTCCAGAAAGAATGAAGAGATGGAAGCAAAGCAAAAACAACACCCATTTGTGGATGTGACTGGTAATGGAAGTAAAGTCCAATGCTGTAAAGAACAATGTTGCATAGGACCAGGAATGTTAGATCCATGAATCAAGGTAAATTGGAAATGTTCATACAGGTGATGGCAAGAGTGAACATAGACATTTTAAGAATCAGTGAACTAAAATGTACTAGAATGAGCGAATTTAATTCAGATGACCATTATATTTACTACCGTGGGCAAGAATCCCTTAGAAGTAATGGAGTAGCCCTCATTGTCAACAAAGAGTCCAAAATGCAGCACTTGGGTGCAATCTCAAAAATGACAGAATGATCTCTGTTTGTTTCCAAGGGAACCAATTCAATATCACAGTAATCCAATTCTATGCCCCAATCACTAATGCTGAAGATGCTGAAGTTGAATGGTTCTATGATGACCTACAAGACCTTCTAGTACTAACACCAATAAAAAGATGTCCTTTTCATCATAGGGGACTGGAATGCAAACGTAGGAAGTCAAGAGATACCTGGAGTAACAGGTAAGTTTGACCTTGGAGTACAAAATGAAGTAGGGCAAAGGCTAATAGAGTTTTGCCAAGAGAACACACTGGTCATAGCAAACACCTTCTTCCAACAACACAAGAGACAACACAACACATGGAATATCACCAGGTCATTAATACTGAAATCAGACTGATTATATTCTTTGCAGCCAAAGATGGAGAAATTCTATACAGTGAGCAAAAACAAGCCTGGGAGTTGACTGTGGCTCAGATCATGAACTCATTTTTGCAAAATTCAGATTTAAATTGAAGAAAGTAGGGAAAACTACTAGACCATTTAGGTATGACCTAAAGCAAATCTCTTATGATTATACAGTGAAAGTGACAAATAGATTCAAGGGATTAGATGAGATAGACAGAGTGCCTGAAGAACTATGGATGGAGGTTTGTGACATTGTACAGGAAGTGGTGATCAAGACCATCCCCAAGAAAAAGAAACAGAAAAAGGCAAAATGGTGCCTGAGGAGGGCTTACATATAGTTGAGAAAAGCAAAGAAGCTAAAGGCAAAGGAGAAGACGAAAGGTATACCCATATGAATGCAGAGTCCCAAAGAATAGCAAGGAAAGATAAGAAAGCATTCCTCAGAAATCAATGCAAAGAAATAGAGGAAAACAATAGAATAGGAAAGACTAGAGATCTCTTCAATAGAATTAGAGATACCAAGTGAACATTTCATGCAAAGATGGGCTTAATAAAGGACAGAAATGGTATGAACCTAGCAGAGGCATAAAATACTAAGAAGAGGTGGCAGGGATACACAGAAGAACTTAAAAAAAAAAATCTTGACCCAGATAACCACAATGGTGTGATCACTCATCTAGAGCCAGACATCCTGGAATGTGAAGTCAAGTGGGCCTTAGAAAGCATTACGAACAAAGTTAGTGGAGGTGATAGAATTCCAGTTGAGCTATTTCAAATCGTAAAAGATGATGCTGTGAAAATGATGCACTCAATATTGCCAGCAAATTTGGAAAACTCAGCAGTGGCCACAGGACTGGAAAAGGTCAGTTTTCATTCCAATCCCAAAGGAAGGCAATGCCACAGAATGCTCAAATACCTCACAACTGCACTCATCTCACACGCTAGTAAAGTAGTGCTCAAAATCCTCCAAGCCAGGCTTCAACAGTATGCGAACCATGAACTTCCAGATGTTCAAGCTGGTTTTAGAAAAGGCAGAGAAACTAGAGATCAAATAGCCAACATCTTTTCAATCATAGGAAAGCAAGAGAGTTACAGAAAAGCATATACTTCTGCCTGTTGACTACGCCAAGACCTTTGACTGTGTTGATCTCAACAGACTGTGGAAAATTCTTAAAGAGATAGGAATACCAGACCACCTTTCCTGCCTCCTGAGAAACATGAGGCAGATCAAGAAGTAACAGTCAGAACCAGACATGGAACAATGGACTGATTCCAAACTGGGAAATGAGTATGTCAAGGCTAGATATTGTCACCCTGCTTATTTCACTTCTATGCAGCATACATCATGCAAAATGCTTGGCTGGATGAAGCACAAGCTGGAATCAAGATTGCTGGGAGAAATATCAATAACCTCAGATTGCACTTGACACCCCCCTTATGGTAGAAAGCAAAGAGGAATTAAAGAGTCTCTTGATGAAAGTGAAAAAAATCTGCCCTAATACTCATTCAAAAAACAAAGATCATGGCATCTAGTCCTTCATGGCAAATAGATGGGGGAACAATGGAAACAGTGAGAGACTTTATTTTCTTGGGCTTCAAAATCACTGCAGATGGTGAGTACAGCCATGGAGTTAAAAGAAACTTACTCCTTAGAAGGAAAACTATGACAAATGTAGACAGCATATTGAGGAGTAGAGACATTACCTTCCCAACAAAGGTCCATTTAGTCAAAGCTATAGTTTTTCCAGTAGTCACATCCAGTATGGATGTGAGAATTGAACCATAAAGAAAGCTGAGTACCAAAAAATCAATGTTTTTGAACCGTGGTGTTGGAGAAGACTCTTGAGAGTCCCTTTGACAACAAGGAGATCTAACTAGTCCATCCTAAAGGAAATCATTGGATATTCATTGGAAGGACTGAAGCTAAAGCTGAAGCTGAAGTTCCAATCTTTGGCCACTTGATCCAAAGGACTGATTCATTGGAAAAGACCTTGATGCTGTGAAAAGATTGAAGGCAGGGGGGGAATGGGATAACAGAGGATGAAATGGTTGGAGGGCATCACCAACTTAATGGACATGATTTTGTGCAAGGTCTGTGAGTTGGTGATGGACAGGGAACCCTGTCATGCTGCAGTCCATGCGTTCATAAAGAGTCAGACATGACTGTTTGACTGAATTGATCTGAATTTGGCTGTTTCAAAGAAAATTTGTTACATAGCACCAAATAGTTGAAACCAAGATTATAGTTTACCATATGGCTGCTAAATCTCTACCAGACACTATTTTTAAAATTAAATCTAGAATCACATTTAATTGCAGTCGAAGCAAATAGAAATAGAAACCAGGTGCAAGCAGTGCATTAAATGAATCAGCACCATGGAAGGAAAAAAGAGGAAGTATTAGTTTTTTATTCCAGAATGTGTATGCAGTCCACTGTCCCAATAAAAGCTCTCCATCAGGGATATGACTATCCTACAAGAAAATATTAAGCAGAGAGATAAATATATATGTATTTCCTTAGTGACTCAAGCTAGAAGACTTATAGAAAGTGAAAGAAGGTGGTCCAACAATGAGGGTATTTAAATCTGAGCAGCTTGGAAGACCCAGGAGAAAAATTCTAATCTTTATATCCAGCCTTTGGCTAAATTGCAGTGTGAAACAGATTTATTTGGAGTGTCTTAAACCATAAAGTTGGGCAACCTTTGTTAAACTCTGGAGAGGACAATATTTTATTTTGAGCCTAGAAGATTAAAGATCAACTTGGGCCATCTGGGTCTGTAATAAGAACAAATAGCAGAAGCATGGTTAGTAAATATCATGGCATGGTGAAAGGGACATTGCAAACATAGCTGTCTATAGATGTTATAATTTACAGATATCTTCTATTTTTTCTGACAATATATTTAATTTATTCTTTTATTTTGAATAAATCTATTTCCACTTCATCAGTACATTCTCAAGAAGTATAGAAAAGTTAAAGTTGCATATGTAAAACTTGGAGATCTAATGCATTGTAAGTAATACAGTCAAATTCTCATAAATTTGACACACAGAATTTTCTCTCCTAGATTTATTATTTTACAAATAAAAGTTATTTAAATAAGTTTTAAATGTGATATTTTTAGTTTAACATTTTCTATTAGATTAGCTTGGAAGACTTTTTAGAAAATAATAACAGGCATTTTCCATGAGATGCACTAACTATATGAAATATTTCCAGAAAGACTACCAATTTTAAAGAATACCATAGAGTCAAGTTTGCTTTTCCTGTCTCCTTTTATACTAGTGATGCTTTATTTTTCTCTTTAAGATCAAATATCTCATTCTTATTGACAATTTAAAGTAAGTGTAAAGATGAAAATGAAATGCAAAAAAAGTGCATTTTGACAATAGCAAATTGATAATGGGGTACCTTATGCTCCTGGGAACCTGTCTGCCTTCTTGGGTTTGTATTTGGTTCCGACTCACTTCCATCCTTCCACATTGCCTTAGAAAATAAAATTATTTTATATTTTTTAATTTTCATCTAAAATCAGTGCTACTGATTTGCCATGTTGAGATAAAAATATTCTAAAGATATAATATAGAGATTTTAAAGTTGTTATACTAATTACTGGCTGCAGCAGAAAAAAAACTGAAAAGTTTATAATTTAATCATTAGGTGAGGGTCTTAAACATGCATATCTTTATGCACAAATTTGTTAAAACTATTTATAAAATCAAGTAAATTTTTAATCATTCAAATTCTCCCATATTTAATATCTCTAAAATTTCATTTAAGAAATATCTCATTGATCACCTGTTTCTCTCTATCTACATTTTTAGTATACTTACCCCAACTAAAACTACCCTTCTTCATCAGTAGCTAAGAAGTTTTTTCCCCTAAAAATATTTCTGTACTAATCACCCTCTTTTTATTCACAGCCCAGTTCCTTCTACCCTTGCACCTTATTCTAAAAATTCAATTCAACCTATCTCTTATGGAAATCATTCCATAAGCTCCAATAAATTATTTCTTTACTTCTCTTAATCAGCCTACTAATTATGCTTATCTCTGTTCCCCTATTCTCAAATGGAAATGATATGTTTTCTACATTCTAATACATAGCTTAACCATCTATATTATTGATTACAATGTCTCCTATTTGTGACATAACTTCACATAGATCATAAAAACTATATATAGGTTATTTAATTATATATCTGATAGAATCATATAGCTCTGATTGCAAGAAAACTCTATTCAAATGACTTTAACCAGAAGAAACTGAAAGAATAGTAAATGAGTCTGATGTTATCAGAAAGCCAGATTTATTGTGTCTATGTTTCTGCATATTTACCAGGTCAACTTCATGATTATAATCACATCAGATATCTGCTGTACCTTGATCTTTGTATTATCAAAGCAGGATGTTGAAAGTATCCTTTTCCTTATGAGGTTTTATTTTTTGTTTTCTTGAAGGGAAGAAAGCTCCAGGGACATCTGCATGTACCTTTATTGGCAGATATGGGCCACATGCTTGCCCTTAGCTGAAAGGAAATTTCGATTTATTTGGCTGTTCATTCTCCTATATTTTTTTTTCTTCTTTTTTTGTGCATTCTCTTTAAATCAAGAAAGTGGTGGTTACTGAGGATTTGCACTCGGCCCTGAGTATACATGCTACAATGTTGACTATAGCATTTAGCTGCATACAACTTCATAATTCATCATCAACCTCTTTTGTCATATTCTGTCTCAATGATTTTCAGCTAGGGATGGTACTGCCTCCTTGAATAATATTTGGAAATTGGTGGGGGTGTTTCTGATTGTTGACAACTGGGTAATACTACTGAAAAGTAGAAGAGGAATGCCAGAAAGGTGAAAAAATCTGTATTGTGTGAGGCAGTGTCAAATGTCAAACAATGATATTCCAACCAATTGAGGTGGTATCCACCAATTTTTTTTATTAAAAAAAAATTACAAACTAAAACAATAACAACAAAGACTTGTTTGCTCTTTGAAGACAAATAAACTTAGTATTACTTTTATTGTAAAATCCTAATTGCCATATATTTCACTTGAGTCAAATTCCTAAAACATTCAGCATATTTGAATGAGGCAATTTGTTTTTCAGTGTCAGTATCAGAGCAGGGTAGAGGCACAGATGCACTGCCGGACCATGGAGATGTGTTATTTACCTTCATGGAATGCTCTATTTAAATTGCATAAACATGTTCAAGTATAATGGGCACTTTTGTTGTTGTTAAGTTGCTAAATCATGTCCAACTCTTTTGTGACCCAATGGACTGTAGCCCGTCAGGCTCCTCAGTCCATCGGATTTCCCAGGCAGGAATAATGGAGTAATAATAATGGAGTTGCTGTTTCCTTTTCCAGAGGATCTTTCTGACCCAGGGACCAAAGCTATGTCTCCTGTATTAGCAGGTGGATTCTTTATTACTGAGCCACCAGGAAAGCTCATACAATGAACATTAGGAAAACAGTAATTAATATCATGGGACCAATAACAAAGGATTGCATAGGGAAAGCTGTAGCATTTCCTGTGCTTCTTATCTCATTTTCTTCTTAAATATCTATTTTGCTCAATCACCTATTAATTACATTTGTTAAGGAAATTAACATCCAATGAACTTCATATTCTAATCTCTATATTTAAAATGTTACTAGTTTTCTAACCTTTCTCAAGCTTTTTCTTGTTTTTGTTTTTGCAAGGGGTGGATAATGGGCATAAATTGCAATGATACTTTTGAGAAGCATATTTTCAGTGCCTGGCATGTAATGCACCATTATTAAGTTTTGTATCTTCCTTGATACTTCAGGAGATTTCCTTGCTATTATAGAAAGTTTTGGCTGAAAGAGTGAGGTAGAATTCCAGGAAACATTTCTGTGACTTCCATGATGTGGTAACTTGAATATCCTCTTTGACCCAAAGTTCCCTCATTTTTAAAACAGTGACATCTTTGTGTGTTGTAAGAAACAGTCATGTAATATATGTACACTACTAAGTATAGTACATAGCATGGAATACCATTTAACGAAGGTCAACTATAGTTTAATATGTTGTTATTACCTAGCACATATTTGGGATTTAGGTTTAGCAATATGAAAAAAAAATCCCTTAAGAAGATTATTACAGACTAATTGTTGTATTTCAATATATAATGGTTTAATAAGGACAAAGAATTTACCCCAAATCCCTAAATATGCTTTCTTTATTCACAAAAATTTAGTGATTAATCTTTGGATATTATCTTAGCTTTTGAACTATGGTGTTGAAGACTCTTGATAGTCCCTTGGACTGCAAGGAGATCCAACCAGTCCATTCTAAAGGAGATCAGTCCTGGGTGTTCACTGGAAGGACTGATGCTGAAGCTGAAAATATAATACTTTGGCCACCTCATGCGAAGGGTTGACTCATTGGAAAAGACCCTGATGCTGGGAGGGATTGGGGGCAGGAGGAGAAGGGGACGACAGAGGATGAGATGGCTGGATGGTATCACCAACTTGATGGACATGGGTTTGAGTAAACTCTGGGAGTTGGTGATGGACAGGGAGGCCTGGCGTGCTGTGGTTCATGGGGTCACAAAGAGTTGGACACGACTGAGCGATTGAACTGAACTGAACTGATTATCTTAGTTTCTGGGGGTTGCCATAACAAAGTAAAACAAATGAGGTACCTTACAACAACAGAAATGTATTCTTTCCCAGATTTGGAAGCCAGAAGTCTGCAGTCAAGGGGTTGACACTTTCCTGCTCTCCCTGGAGTTTTGAGAGTGGTCCTCACTTGGCTCCTGATGGTTGCCAACAGTACTTGGTACTCCTCGGCTTGCTCATGTATCATTCTGCCTCCATCGTCACATGGCTACCTCATCTGTGTCTTTACATAACATTCTCTTCTCAGTGTATCTCTGCTTCTCTATCCAGATTTCTTCTTCTAATAAAGACACTAGTCACTGGATTAGAACCCAACCCGATTACATCTACAGAGGCTTCTTATTACCAAGTAAGGTCCCATTCCCAGTTACAGGGGTTAGGACTTCAGTATATCTTTGGGGGTATCAAAATTCAACCAAAACAGTTGTTTGCTATTTGGAAGGCAGGTTTTAAGCCCTTTACTTTTGTTTTCTTTTCTTAGTTAATTTTCTTATCTCTATCACTATGTGTTATCAACTTCTTCATAATTACGCTTTTACATGTCACTAAAATGGGGCACATACTAGTCGAGTTACCAAAATCCACATAAATGATAGAGATTGAAGTCATTTTGCAAACTCATAGGTAATCTGATTCCAAATACCTGTGTATATCTTAAGGGTCTTAGACTGGGAAGCACAAGAAGTATGAGGCTATAGGAAAATAATTGATTGATATGGGTGAACTCAGTCACAGCTGGGGATTCTAGGTCTGGCAAGGGTACAGTCCCAAGAGTTTGCTGAGCTGGTTCGTTCAAGCTTGAACAGGATAATAGCCTTAGTGCATGAGGTAGTTAATGACGGAACATTCTATTGTAATATTGAAAAAAGGTCAAAAAGCTCGAGGAAACAGAGATGTTAAATTTAATTTAGTTTGCAAGATGTAAATATCCACACTTGACTATGTTCCCTCATTTAGGCAGCCATTACTGCCCTGATGAAGGCCACACAGACATCTTTGTGGTTCCGTGATGGCTGTTGTTGGTGCTGTTCACTCACTAAGTCTTGTCCGACTCTTTGCGACCCCATGGACTGCAGCATGCCAGGCTTCCCCGTCCTTCACCGTCTCCTGGAGTTTGTTCAGATTCATGTCCATTGAGTCAGTGATGCCATCCAACAACCTCTTCCTCTGCTGCCCTCTTCTTCACCTGCCCTCAATCTTTCCAGCATCAGGATTCTTTACAGTGAGTTGGCTCTTCACGTCAGGGGGCCAAAGTATTAGAGCTTCAGCTTCAGCATCAGTCCTTTCAATGAATATTCAAGGTTGATCTGTTAGGATTGACTGGTTTGATCTCCTTGCAGTCCAAGGGACTCTCAAGAGTTTTAACCAGCACCACATCTACATTTAATGATGGAAAAATGCTTCCATGGAACCAGGCTCTTTAGTATGGATGAGGATAATGTGATTCCAGTTCAGTGGAAGCCTGGTGGCATCAATTATATATATCAGAGATAGGAAGCAGAAAAATCACGATATTGTGAAGCAATGGGAGACTGAAATTCAGGATGCCTTAGATCTATAGGGGTCTGCAACAATATCTAACATATCATAAAATTTAGGAGTTACAAAGTGGGACAGACACCAGAATGTTGCTGACTTTGATATCATCACAAAAATAGCCATAAGAACTGGTGAGCAGAATGGTAATGCTAGTTACTACCACCTTTCTGACTGTAAGACACAAAATTCCCAGAGCTACTGATTTCAGAGGAGGTATCTTTCTCTAGAGGAAGGAACTTGAAATGCTCTTGTGAAAACAGACAACAGATATCATTTTTGATTCTTTCTCCAAAAGCCTTGTAAGCCATTTTATCATGTCACAGTACACTGGAGGGAGAGGAATGCACTAACATTTTGAAAAAATTTAGACAGTTAAGTTGACTCTAATAAGAAACTCAAGAGGCCTTCCAATTATAGTGGTTCCTAGGGAAGTTAGATTATAATTGGAGCTTTGGTCTAAAGCACAATTCATAGTGGGCCCTGGGGCTAATTGTGTAGTCATCAAGTATGTAATTAGGAGAAACCTACTTAGCAATTGGCACAACTCTTGGTTCTCTGACCTGTGGAATAGAACCCCTAAAACGACCTACCTCTCTCCCTTACCCTCCCAGAGTAACTTAAAACAACAACCATTTCACTATATCTCATACTTTGTGGTTCAGAAATCTGGGCAGGGCTTGGATGGGAGTCTTTGGCTCCGTGTGCCATTACTGTGGTTACTTGGTAAGCTTCACCTGGCATCTGTGCTGTGCAGGTCTAGTTTCAGAAGAAAAAGAAGGCTTGATTCACATGCATGATGCTGTTATGTAGAGAACTACAGGTTGCTGTCATCCAAGCCTCTTTCCCTTTCCACATGATCTCGGAGTCTTTTCATATTGTCTCTCATGGAAGGTGGTTGAATCTTTTACAAAGTGGCTCAGATCTCTAAGAGCCTAAGTTAAAATCTGCTAGTTGTTTGAGGAGTAGGCTTGAGTCAGGCCCATGGGCACTTCTGTGTTTTAAAATCCAGGCACTCACAGACCAGCCAAGATGCAAGGAAAGTGAACACAGGCTACAACTATCAATTGAAAAGTGCCAAATACATGCAGCCCCATAATTGATCTCTTGATTTATCATTGTCATGAGAAAATCCTGCTACAGTTAGTTCACTGATTCAAGGCGGACAGAGGACACATAGACCCAATCTGGAATTTGAACTTAAAGCTAAACCCCAGGTAGATCATCAGACTTTCAACTACTCACAGGTACATGAGTAAAATAAATGATTGTTCTCTTAAATCATAAATTTAGGTAAGGAATTTGTGATTAAACAATAACTTATTAATACAATTAAAACAAAATTGTTCCAGGATAACATTTAATAATGTCCAGAGTGTGAGGGAGTGATAGTCAAGCTGCTCTGTCCATGGAGGGCTTCCCTGCTGGCTCATTTGGTAAAGAATCAGCCTGCAGTGTGGGAGACCTGGATTCGACCCCTGGGTTGGGAAGATCCCCTGCAGAAGGGAATGGCTCTGCACTCCAGCATTCTGGCCTAGAGAATTCCATGGACTGTATAGTCCAAGGGGTTGTAAAGAGTCAGTCGGACATGACTGAGCAACTTTCACTTTCATTTTCACTGTCTGTGGAGTTCTCCAGGCAGGAGTACTGGAGTGGGTTGCCATTTCCTTCTCCAGGGGATCTTCCCGACTCAGGGATCAAACCTGTGTCTCCTGCGCTGAAGGCAGTTTCTTTACCATCTGAGACAGCAGAGAAGCCAGAGAAAGTGTTAGTCACTCACTGTTAGTGACTGCATGGACTGCAGCTCACCAGGCTCTTCTGTCCATGGCATTCTCCGGGCAAGAATAATGGAGTGGATAGCCATTCCCTTCTCCAGGGGATCTTCCCAAGCCAGGGTTGGAACCCCAGTCCAGAAGATCAAGTAAATTACATAATGACCAAGGCTTCAATTTCATCTACTTCCTTTATAGAGCAGTAACTCTCCTAATAATCATATAAATGGTAAAGGCTTTTCTATGAATATCTAAGAGAAAGGAAGGTATTTGGGTCAATTTTCCAGATAGACTGGTAGCAGAGCTGAAAATAGACTGTCAATACATTTTATCTGATATATCTTCACTTTCACATGACCCTGAAAGACAATTATGAAGAAAAGTATTTTTAGCAGCAGAGCTAAAAGCAGTATACTCTAAATAATCAGCTTGTGGATATGGGGAAGTAGTAAGAGGTAGGGATGCATGAGGACTCTTGGATAGTGAAAAGTGTCTTGGATAGTTGTCAGAAACGTGTAATGAACAACACTGAAAGAAATGGAACACAGGTATTTGAGAGAAATGTGAATCAATGGGCTTATGGGGCTAGGGGTATATGGATCCTTGTGTCTCATATTAATGCCCATAATGAGGTCCTGCTACCAGTGACTCTGAATATTTAGGTATTCAGAATGACTATAAACCAGAATCTCTATTTAGCCTGACAGAGCTTTTTGTACAAAGTATTCATGAAAACAGTGGTCATCCTGAAAGGAAAAAGACTCTATGGATGGGAATATCAACATACTGTAATTTGTATAAATTAGTGTCTCAGTAAGATTGGAAAACATGCTCTCCCTTGATGAAATTACATTTCAGGACACTCAGATATAATGGAAAAACACAGCATTTCCCATAGTAATACTATCCTCTAGAGCTTCTTGACAACTAGCTGTTTTATTCTAAAATTTCACAAATAACTGCTAAATATATGTTTCTAATATATTAATATTTATGCTTTCCTACATGTAAATTGGATGCTCAAACTACCACACAATTGCACTAATCTCACACGCTAGTAAAGCAATGCTTAAAATTCTCCAAGCCAGGGTTCAGCAATACGTGAACCGTGAACTCCCAGATGTTCAAACTCGTTTTAGAAAAGGCAGAGGAACTAGAGATCAAATTGCCACTATCTGCTGGATTATCAAAAAAGCAAGAGAGTTCCAGAAAAACATCTATTTCTGCTTTATTGACTACACCAAAGCTTTCGACTGTGTGGATCACAATAAACTGTGGAAAATTCTGAAAGAGATGGAAATACCAGACCACCTCACCTGCCTCCTGAGAAACCTGTATGCAGGTCAGGAAGCAACAGTTAGAACTGGACGTGGAACAGACTGGTTCCAAATAGGAAAAGGAGTACGACAAGGCTGTATATTGTCACCCTGCTTATTTAACTTTTATGCAGAGTACATCATGAGAAACGCTGGGCTGAAAGAAGCACAAGTTGGAATCAAGATTGCTGGGAGAAACATCAATAACCTCAGATATGCAGATGACACCACCCTTATGGCAGAGAGTGAAGAGGAGCTAAAGAGCCTCTTGATGAAAGTGAAAGAGGAGAGTGAAAAAGTTGGCTTAAAGCTTAACATTCAGAAAACTAAGATTATGGCATCTGGTCCCATCACCTCATGGGAAATAGATGGGGAGACAGTGGAAACAGTGGCTGACTTTATTTTTTTGGATTCCAAAATCACTGCAGATGGTGACTGCAGCCATGAAATTAAAAGACGCTTACTCCTTGGAAGGAAAGTGATGACCAACCTAGATAGCATTTTAAAAAGCAGAGACATTACATTGCCAACAAAGGTCTGTCTAGTCAAGGCTATGGCTTTTCCAGTGGTCATGTATGGATGTGACAGTTGGACTGTGAAGAAAGCTGAGTGCCGAAAAATTGATGCTTTTGAACTGTGGTGTTGGAGAAGGCTCTTGAGAGTCCCTTGGACTGCATGGAGATCCAACCAGTCCATCCTAAAAGAGATCAGTCCTGGGTGTTCATTGGAAGGATTGATGCTGAAGCTGAAACTCCAATACTTTGGCCACCTGATGTGAAGAGTTGACCCATTGGCAAAGACCCTGGCGCTGGGAGGGATTGGGGGCAGGAGGAGAAGGGGGCGACAGAGGATGAGATGGCTGGATGGCATCACCGACTCGATGGGCATGTGTTTGAGTAAGCTCTGGGAGTTGGTGATAGACAGGGAGGCCTGGCATGCTGTGATTCATGGGGTCGCAAAGAGTCAGACACGACTGAGCGACTGAAATGAACTGAACTGATATGTAAATTGGAGAAAGAAAATACATCATTTACGATTTTTAAAACATTAAATAATTTGTCAAGGTGAAGTTTGTTCACTTTTTACCTTTTAACATTTTTTTTTAACAAGAAGTGTAACATTACTGATGATTGAGAGTTTGATGGATTTTCACTGCCCCACTAAAAGCTTTCCCTATATCTCCTGGTTCTACTATATCAGTGAGTAACTTATTTCTCATCATTATAAAAATACATTTTTTCATAGATATCTGTATTTAGTATGTGTGCAGAAACATGAAAATAGAATAGACTTTCATGCCAGAGTGACCTCATAGTGCAGAAAAATCATTTTGGTTGTTCTTTTTGTACCTTGTTCTATCAAATGCCAGATGGTCTGGAAAGGTAAGATAACGCTAATGAGTCTCAAGATATCACATGGCCATTAGTGTGGCAACCAAGGTCAAACTGCCACTGTTTGGCCCAACAGAGTAGTTTAACTTATAAATAAGCTTATTTGCCAGAAAAGGAGAAGGGAATTATCACTAATATTTGTTTTTCTTTTTTTAGCTATTAAACTGTGTTAGACTTTCTGGGTGCTATAAATAGTTCACATTATTTGGGGTTTTCTCTTGTGCAACAAAGCGTTATCTCAGCAGGTTTGAGTTTCCCTAACTCTGCACATTCCAGAAAAAAGTTTTGTTATTTCTTCATATCCTGAGATATAACCTTTAAGCCTTTGATTATTTCCAATTAATAGTGTCTGTTTATCTGAGGCCATGGACCACACCAGATATTTTAAGCTAAGAGTGTGATTTATGGAGGGGATTCTTGGGTCATACTGGATAGATTACGCTAGTGGTATTATCTGGGGTTGGGACCTTGAGTCCAGTTTGACCTTGGGAGAAGCTGGAGATGGAAAGCCACTTGACTGGATAGCTATGTCAGGGTAACTGACCCCCAATTTATTCCTGGACACCAAGGCTCCCATGAGCTTCCCTTGGTTGGCAGTGCTCCATCATGTTGTCATACTTTACTGCTTGGAGAATTAAACAGTATTTGTATGATTCCACTAGGAGAAGACAGTTGAGCTCTTGTGCCTCATTGATTTTGGATCTTAACCCCTGTATTCTTTTTTATTCTTGATTTTAGTCCTTTCACAATAGTTGACTTTAAGCAGAGGTTGACAGATTTTCTGAATTCTATGAGTCCTTCTAAGAATTTAATTGTATCTCAGAGTGGTCTTGAGAACTCACAGATACATTTGTCTTTTCATGTCTTTTCCTTGCTACTGTTGAAGACAGGTTTTTGTTTAATTTTATCATAAGCATGTTAAAATTATATTTTTAAGATGCAACCTATAGTTTCATCAACAGTCATTATTTTTATGTAAATTAAATACATTAAAGAATTTAGAAACTAGTGACAAAAAGGAAGTGCCAAGCACAGTCCAGCGGCATGCTATCTTTCACAAGCTGAAGGTTTTTATGTAGATGCTCTTCATCATCTTGAAGAAGATTCTTTGTACTCCTAAACTGAAGATTACTTAAGCATTTTATTGTAGGCAGTTTACAGAGGATGACCATTAATTTTTCCTGTTTAATTTGTACTACATGACCTTTTATGAAGCTTAATTGCTCAGTATGTTTCTTGAGTCCTGGATACATGAAATTGTCCAACAAATTTTCCAACTTTCCTACCCTTTATAGGCCAGATGTGCTCTGTTACTTACAAGCTAAAAATCTGTAACTAATTCAGGCGGCTATTATTATCCTCTTATTAGAATATGATACTGAATTTCAGGTAATCTACATGGATTAACAAGGGTCCTATACTTTATAAGTGATGAAGCTAAGGGTCAGAATGAAGACATTATTTGCATGCATATATACTATTTGAATTAACAGACCAAGTTCCACAGGGGATGCCAAGAAACATGGCTTTTTGCTATTAATGGAGTCACATCTCAGAGGCTAAGGTTAAGATGTAGAGCAATAATTATATATGTAACTTGTCAAGTTTTATCTCTGTGGTACAAAGAAAATATAAGTGCCTGAGTTTTGCCTGGGCCACAGTTTCCAGACATTGGCCTAAACATTATTCTGAATGTTTCTTGGATGATATTTTTGCATGAGATTAAATTAAAATAAGTAGAATTTGAGTAAAGCAGATTGCTTCCCATGATATAGGTGGGCCTCACCCAATCAGTTGAAGTTTTAAAGAGCACAAAAGACTTACTTATCCAGAACAGAAGAGGATTTTCCAGCAGATGATTTTTGGTCAAGAACTGCAACATTAGCTCTTCCATAGGCTTCCAGCCTGCTGGTCCACCCTGTCGGTAGTAGGCTTGCCAGCCTCCATAACTGCATGGGCCAATTCCTTCAAATAGATCCCTTTGTATGTATGTAAGGCTTCCCTGATAGCTCAGTTGGTAAAGAATTCGCCTGCAATGCAGGAGACCCCGGTTTGATTTCTGGGTTGGGAAGATCCCCTGGAGAAGGGAAACGCTACCCACTCCAGTATTCTGGCCTGGAGAATTCCATGGGCTGTATAGTCCATGAGGTTGCAAAGAGTTGGACAAGACTGAGCAACTTTCACTTTCTATGAATGTATACATCATATTGTTTCTGTTTCTCTGAATAACCCTAACTAATAAATAAGTTTTAATGCTATTAGTTATATATTCCAGTCTACCATGTGTTATACTCAGTTACCTGAATTTGATTATCTTACCTGTCCTCTGGAGCCTAACTCAAAAGTTAAATTGTTCTTGCATGAAGACACCACCTGTATCAGTTTTCGATTGCCATTGTGAAAAATCACCACAAACATTGTAGGTCAGGACACAAGAAAAATTTTATCTTAAAATTCTAGAAGCCAGAAATGTAAAACAAGACTTAGGAGGCTACAGTCAGAGTGTCAGAGGGCTGTTTCTCCAGAGGTTCCAGAGAAGAATTCATTCCATGCCTCTCTCAATGTGACCCCTCACTCCTATCTCTGCCTTTGTCCTCATATTGCTTTCTCCTTTTCTCTCTGTCTCCCTCTTCTAAAGACACCTGTGATTATATTTGGAATGCATCCAGATACTTTGAAAAAATCCCCATCTCTAGATTCTGAATTTTGCCATGTATGGTCACATTTGTAGGTCCAGGATTGAGACCTGAATATTCTTAGGGGTCATTATTCACCCTACCACCCCTCCTCTCCCCCAAACTCTGATCTCGATTGATAGTACTAAGTTTAAAGAAATATCCATAATATATATGTGTACATACACATAGATACACATCCATATATATAGTCTAGTTTCATACTATGGACACATATTTGAACATTATTTGTTTTAAAATGTACAAAGTGATGGGAATTCCCTGGAGGTCCGGGGGTTTGGACTCCACACTCTCACTGTGGACGGCCTGTTTGGGGAACTAAGATCTCACAAGACATGTGGTGTGGCCAAAATAAATAAGTTTAAAAATAAAGAAAATTGAGTATCATTATAATTGTTACTACCGATTTTGTTTTCTAATCCTTACTCTAATGAATATTTTATTGTGCAGAACCTGAATGTGTCATTTTAATAGCTAACTATGAGGATAGCAAAATATAAGCTTTCTTTTTAAAATGCAAAATGGTCATGATGATTTTCACAATTTATAGTCTCTACTGAATGCACCTGACACTAAAATAGAGTAATTTAAAGTGAATATTTCCAGAATATTATGCTGTTTATATAAAATGAGAAAATATTTTTTACACTATGAATAAGAACTTGAAGTAATACAAAGGCTCTGTGAGTGAACACATAATGCTTATATGGGATACTAAAGTGATGCCTGTTGATCTAAAAATAGACCTAAAATATAAGACCTAAAAACGTCTTATTGATCTACAGGAGTTATTTGGCCTAAATCCATTTTATTGAAATAACAAGCATGAAAACTTGATTCTAAACAAAGTTTTGTTTTAAGATATGTAATTATTATCCACTTGGATAGAAATATGATTACAAATTACCTATTTAATGTATTAACCTTAGAAAAGTAATCAAAGTTTAGGTAAGGAATAAATGCAATTCTGCATGAAGAATTCCACAAGGTTTCTTTTCAGCTTTTCTATTTTTTAGTTCAAATCTATGTGCTTAGGTCAAATTTCTACATATATTTCCTTCTGCCACAATATTTAATATGAATTCAGGGTAACTTTCTTTGGCTTGATAAATTAGTGTTTTAGAATAATTCTCTTCTGGACGATGACTAACAAACCTGCACAAATATTAAAATTAAGCTGACATTTGCCAAGTCAGTGATAAAGTATGCAAATGGAATAGGAAAAGAGAGAAGCTGTGAGAAGTTGGCCCAAAATTTCAGATTTCTTTTCCTCACTGTAGATGTGATGATTTGAGGGCACAGCTGAGCTGCAGGACAAAACTCGCCTGAATCATGGGTCAGGGGAGGAAAAATTATGATTTAAGGTCACTCTGGAAGATAGGTACAAGTTTGGTAGCTCGGCAAGCCTTTGGTATGAAATTTGAAAATGATACACCACTGGTTAACAGAATAAAGTCCAACTCTCATAAGGTCTCAAACTCAGATCAAATCTAATCTGAGTATTTATATATCCAGGCTTGCTGCCTTTCTGAAACAAGTTAGAATCCTTCTGGAAAAAACACATACACAGAACTCAAAAAAATCTGTAGATTTTTCTGTATAGCATCCATCATTAAATGTAAAATAACTAGACATATAAAATAGCTAGTAGTTACACACTGGTACAACAAGTTATTTTGAAAATAATGACATTTTGATTATAGATTCACCTATTTCAAATTTGCATTTTACTACATTGCTTTATCCAAAAGCTTAAGCAAATTAATTATAAATCTAGTATTTTACCACTGCAGCAATAAGAATTGATTTGATTGGATACAAGAGAATACTGGGCTAATAGTTACTTAACAATGAACGGTTTGTTTTACCTATATAAACAAATATTTCAATATGTGGCTCTATAGTTAGTTCAGTCACTCAATCAATGAAGATCTTTGTTGACCTCAGTAATGTTTTCTTGTCTTTCTTCTCATGGTTTAAATTTAGCTGTTGAAGCTCCAATATGTTTCAAATAAGAGAACCAACAGCAGGAAAGGATAACAGAGCTTTCTTTATCAGCAAGGAAAGACTTTGCCAGAAGTTCCCTACTTGGCTCCCCTTCAAGTCCTATTGAACACAACTGTTCATTGCAGGGGAGGCTGGGAATTGAGCATGAAAGGAGAGATTATTAGGTCAAGCATGCTTCACTCCCCAGGGAAGGCCTCATTAAATCTTGAATGGAACTGTGAGTCTCTTGGTAAAAAAAAGTGGAACGAGAGAGGGTTTCTTCAGCTAAGTCAAACCTAGAATGTATACTGGGATAGTTTTTGTTTTGTTTCTACTTTTACTAACCACTCTGTATTGGCACCAAGAAATGCACTTAGTACGTGCTTAGTATTAATAACTGTGTTTTCAATGAATGAATGGATAACAGAATCTGCAACAATCTATTTTGTAAGAATTGATTCCTGCCACATTTATGTTATTCTTTCTCTGTTAGGAAAGCATTAACAGAAGATGGATATTTATTAATAAAATAACATTTGTAGATGAATAGTTATTATAACAGCAATTTAAAGAATATAGTTTTATTCAATCATAGCAATAGATGAGCAAATATTTATATTAAAAACTGTAGATTTCACATTAAAAAGTTAGCAAAGTTGTTTAGGTATATTAGCTTGCTTTTATTTAAAATGTTTGAAAAATTAAAAATATTTTGAGTGTAGTTTTTCGAATTTTGACAACTGCTTTCTTGTTGAAAATAGCATGAGGCAGCTTCTATTTCATTTTTGCTTTAAGAAGTCTATTTAATTAAAATTATATAAAACAGATGCAATACATTGCACAAGAAGATATTGTTTTAAGCATTTGTTTATTAAAATAAATGTCTTAATATTAGCAAAACAAGCTACCATTGTATGAGAGTTTGAAAACCATTCAAATATTACCTAATAAGTCATTAAAAAAGCAGATATAGTGTCACATTAGCATTCTGTATACCAGTCAATATCAAATCTACGTTTTTAACAGTATTTTGAGAAAAAGATGTTTTTGAAGTTTTTTTATGACATTGTTAATAATCCATTTTAATCCTTGTATTGTTTAATTTATTAACAAATGTCACTATGCAATTTTTCAAATCCTCATCTACTGAGATGAAAATTAATAAAAATTGGTAATTCAGTTATTTCAAAGTAATAATAATCCTAATAGGTTTGATTGAAAAGTATTTTAATTCTGAATAAAAATATATATCTTGGCTTCTAATGATCAGAGTCAAAGTTGCCTTTCACATCATAAATTGATTATATATATTATTTGTTTTCATGTGAGGTTTAAATTCATAGAGCTTAACTTAGTTTGATATGTTAATGTTGTCTCTTGAATTTCAATTGCATTCTTGATTCATTCTTCTGATATCAATAAATGGGAATAGGTTATATAAAGCATTTGATAAAGTATCCAGAGAACAATTTATTTAAATATTAGTTTTGTAATATAAACATTTCTACTTTCATTAACAAAATAGCAGTGAATATAGATTTTTGCCAATACTTTCAGAGTTTTATTATAAATTAGAACTCATTTTTATCAATATTTTTAGAAATGAGTTTGTTTATTTAGATTTATAGCAAAAGATCCAAAATACAGAAATTAACTTGTATATGCAAATATTATCTGCAATTTGTATTTGATCTATAAATAAGGTAACTTTTATCTGCTCATATATGTATGTAAAACTTTGTTTCCTCTTCTTTTTTACTTTAATATTATCCCAAAGGAAATAGATGAGAAAAATGAGAGCTATATTTATTGAACTATTTACAAGGGCTTCTGCTAGACACAGAAGTAAGTTAATTTGCTTAGTTCACAAAAGTAGTAAGTAACATAATTAACCAGATTCACAAGGGTATGAACTAAGTTCTGTTTCACTGTAATAATTATGTTTTTTTTTTTTGGTGATGTCCAGTGATTTGTAACTTTACTATCTAGACTCTAGTATTTGAAAACTCTTTTGAAAATAATCACAACCTGATCTAAGTTCACACCTTATAATTCGTGTATAGCTCAGTAATCTTCTAAGACTATTCTAATCCCAGTTTTATAAATCTTCCAAAAACACTAATTTGTTGCTTATCCTTTCATCAATGCAGGAGACCAATACAGGTTGGATCTCTGGGTCAGGAAGATCCCCTAGAAAAGGGAATGGCAACCTGCTCCAGTATTCTTGCCTGGAGAATTCCATAGACAGAGGAACCTGTCAGTCCATGGGATTGCAGAGTCAGACACCACATACTTTCACTCACTTTTTCACTAAGTTTCTGGCACTTTAGACTATTTCTTACTACTTTCCATCCAAATATAACCCTCTTCATGTTCAGTATCAAATATTTATAATTATTTTTCCTTAAGTATATCCATATTGATTTCATATTATGAACTTCCATCGGTATTTTGAATGTTGCTTTAATATTTATAGTTAGTACTGGCATTATTAGTTTAATAGGTTTTATAAATTTTCTCTGGTTCATTTTCTAGTATCTATCAGTAAACAATAAGATTACATAAAAAGAACAAGTATATGTTGGCATGTATATAAATAATTTTAAGGTAATTTGTGTTTAGATGAAAGATTTATAGATTAGTTTATGTGTTAGTGGTGGTGGTTAGCTGCAAAGTTGTGTCTGTCTCTTTGTAACCCCATGGACTATAGCTCACCAGACTCCTCTCTCCATGGGATTCACCAGGCAAGAATACTTCAGTGGGTTGTCATTTCCTTCTCCAGAGGATCTGCCCAACCCAGGGATTGAACCCATGGCTCCTATATTGCAGCAAGGTATTTTACTACTGAGCTACCAGGGAAGCTCAGTTTGTATGTTAGTGCATTTTAAATAATTTTAAAAGTTAAAAATGACATGTTTGAGGTAAAGAACCTGCCTTCAAATGCCAGAGACATAGGATATGTGGGTTCGATCCTTGGGTTGGGAAGATCTTCAGAAGGAGGGCATGACAACCCACTCCAGTATTCTTGCCTAAAGAATCCCATGGACAGAGGAACCTGCTGGTCTACAGTCCAATGGTTTGCAAAGAGTAGGACACAACTGAAGCAATTGAACATGCACTTACGGACAATCTTCTGAATTTATTGATATGTAACTGAACTACTGCCAAGAGAAATAACAATAGTAAGTCCTCTCCTCTGATTAGAAGAATTGTATGTAAAATATTGAATATGACATGAATAAGATATTATATACATCTATCAAATATTATATTATTGGCTAATAAGGATTAAATATCAGTTAGACAATTACATGCTTTATTTTGCTAAAGAGAAATGATTTTCATATAAAAAGAATTCAAGTATTATAATAATTACAATAGTAATGACTGGTAAGCTATACAGAGAAATTAAAATGAGAAAAATGCATGAGAGAAATGAGTATACATTTGCAATAAATCTCAGCCAAACACTTCAAACAGAGAATACAGTCTTATTTTAGAGGGTGCAGACAGTGCATAGAACTTTTGCCAATATGCAAGATAGATCAAGTCAACCTTCATAATTCACTTTTTTGATGAACCCCTCATAAATATGTTATGCTTTGGAGGTACAGATAAAATTTTAGTGAGGTCATTATTTGAGTTAACTATGAAGAGTAGATTTTTTTCTTTTTATATCTGAAAACATAAAATATTTTCTGCAGGTTTTGCTGAAATAAAGCAAGTTGTTATTTATAGTAAGACTTAAATGTCTCATTTTAGAAAGCCTGCCTACAGCAACTAAGACCCAGAACAGCCAAAAATAAAATTAAAAAAAAAAAACTTAAAAAAGTCTCACTTTATTATATATATATAAAATATATATTTGTATTCCTATATATATATCTATATATATACACACATAGATAAACATCAATTTATTACCCAAATCTTTATTTCCTTAAGATGTTCAGGTTTGGAAGACCAGTCTTGTTTTATATTTTAGGAATTCCTGTGGTGTTTTTAATATGTAAGATAATCTACATTCATGTTTTTAATTTTATGTTCTTTCTAAACAGAACAATTAATATTAAACTACTCTTGCTTTTTTGGAAATATATTTGCTATAATATAGGTTGAGCCTAGAGCAACAATATTGTTCAGTGAATACGGAAAATGTGGAGACTATTAAAGTAATTTAACTGGGGTTAGAATTAGTTTAGGCCACTTATATTTTTAAAGATTATTGCACTGTGTTAAGTTTTCTTATTCGATTCTACCTTGAAACAAGTTCTTCCATACTAAGAGCTTGAAATGGTCTTAAATTATCCAGAATTGAATACAGAATCTGGAACAGAAAAACAATAATTTTTTGATTGAATGAATTAATGATCTGCTTTTTCCAAAGTCAAATTGTCAACATAACGTTGGATCATAGAAAAATCAAGACAGAGGATGAGATGGTTGGATGACATCACTGAGTCAGTGGACTTGAGTGTGAGCAAACTCGGTGATGGTGAAGTCCTGGCATGCTGCAGTCCGTGGGTTTGCAAAGAGTCAGACAGGACTTAGCAACTGAACAGCACCACCTGGATTTCTAGGCCAAGGCTGGCTGTCACTGAGGAGGGAATTTGGTCAAGTGTGACCTGTTC
The DNA here is from genome assembly GCF_019320065.1 of Cervus canadensis. Taxonomy (NCBI): domain Eukaryota; kingdom Metazoa; phylum Chordata; class Mammalia; order Artiodactyla; family Cervidae; genus Cervus; species Cervus canadensis. The sequence continues at coordinate 64,299,372 of NC_057398.1, read as the reverse complement.
AACCACTGTAAGCCCAGGTGATAACGATTGGCTCAGAGGTGGGCAGTATGGAGACCCAGAAAATAACCTTGCAAAATACATATTCTCTGCAGTCATGACAATTGTCTTTTAAATCCACTTATAATTTAAAATGAAAATCATCATGTAATTGACAGTAAGTCACTTACCGAAATTATCATTCTAAATGCAGTTTGTTCTTTGAAATGAATAAGTAACATGAAGCTGAATGTTGATATTAGAAAAAGACCTAGAGAGTTATCTGTAAAAGTTTCAAATATAATGGCATTTAACTGTTAGTCTGGGAGTTTCCCTGGTGGCTCTCAATGCTAAAGAATCCTCTTGCCAATGCAAAAGATGCCAGTTAGATCCCTGGTCTTGGGAAGATCCCACATGCTATGGGGCAGCTAAACCCACGCACCACAACTCCTGAGCCTATGCTCTAGAGCCCATGAACCGCAACTCCTGAGGCTACGTGCTGCAACAGTTAAAGCCCGCATGCCCTAGAGCCCGTTCTCCACAACAAGAGGAGCCACTTCAGTGAGAACCCTGGACACTGCAACCAAGAGTAGCCCCTACTCATGCAACTAAAGAAAGTCAGTGCAGCAATGAGGTTCCAGCACTGCCAATAAATAAATTATTAATTTAAAAAATGCCCCCAAACCTATGATAATCTGATTTATCTACATAAATTGTAGAAATGACACAATTAAAAAAAAAAAAAAGGAAAAACCTAAACCTTGTCAATCACCTGGAAACGTTTACAATTGACTTTGGGATGTTTTATTTAGGACACAAATTGCATATGTTCTATCCATTGTAACAGTTAGTGTTTAATCAGAGAAACCGAACTAGTAAGATAACATATTGAAGGATGTTTCACAGGGAGTTGGCTTACATAGTGGTGGAGACCATTAAACAAATCCAGATTCTGAAAAGCAGGCCATTAGGAAGGAAAAATCACAAGCGAACTGGAACCTCACAGGATGGCTGAACTGTTGGCTGCAATAGTCAAGATGGGAAGATCTGGAACCAGCTGGAATTCAATGAACAAGGGGCAGAGCTATCATCCACAGGTTGAATTCTTCAGCTTTGTTTAAAGCCTTCTAGTTAATTAAGTTAGGCACACAGAAACATATCACAAAAAGCCCATTAATGGGGGAATCTCATTTCATCCATAACACCCCTTTGTATTATCACTAGATTAGTGTTATTAAGCAACAGGGGACAAAAATCTATCCAAAGTGACATATCAAAAAGCCATCACATCTATCAGTTACTTATATGGAATCCTCAGTTGCTCAGTCATGTCTGACTCTTTGTGGCCCCATGGACTATAGCCCAACAGGCTCCTCTGTCCTTGGAAATTTTCAGGCAATAATACTTGAGTGGGTTACCATTTCCTACTTATAATTATTGCTCATATAGTTGTTGTTGTCCAATGACCAATTGGTCTGACTCTTTGTGACCCCATGGACTGCAGCATGCCAGGCCTCCCTGTCCCTCACCATCTCCTGAAGTTTGCCCAAGCTCATGTCCATTGCAATGGTCATCTCATCCAGCCATGTCATTCTCTGATGTCCTCTGCCTTCAGTATTTCTCAGCATCAGGGACTTTTTCAATGAGTTGGTAGTTTGCCTCAGGTGGCAACAGTACTGGAGCTTTAGCTTCAGTATCAGTCCTTCCAATGAGTATTCAGGGTTGATTTACCTTAAGATTGACTGATTTTATCTCCTTACTGTCCAAGGGACTCTCAGGAACCTTTTCTAGCACCACAATTTGGAGGTATAGATTCTTGGCTCTCTGCCTTCTTTGCGGTCCAACTTTCACAGCCACAAGTGACCACTGGGAAAATCAGAGCCTTAACTATACAAACCTTTGTTGGCAGAGTAACGTCTCTGCTTTTCAACACACTGACTTGGTTTGTCATAGCTTTCCTGCCAAGAAGGAATCATCTTCTGATTTAATTGCTGCAGTCAGCATCCACAGTGGGTTTAGAACCCAAGAAGTGAAAATCTGTCACTACTTCCACATTTTCCCCTTCTGTTTGCCATGAAATAAAGGCACCAGATGCCATGATCTTAATTTTTTAAATATTCAGTTTTAAGCTGGCTCTTTTGCTCAACTCCTTCACGCTCATCAATAGACTCTTTAGTTCCTCTTTGCTTTCTGCCATTAGGGTAGTATCATCCACATATCTGAGGTTGTTGATGTTTCTCTCACCTATCTTGATTCCAACTTGTAACTCATCCAGCCAGGCATTTCTCATGATATGCTCAGCATATAGGTAGGTGATCCTTTCTCAATTCTGAGCCAATCAATTGTTCCATACAAGGTTCTAACAGTGGCTTCTTGACTCACATACAGATTTCTCAGGAGACAGGTAAGCTGGTCTGGCATTCCTATCTCTTTAAGAGCTTTCCACAGTTTATTATGATCTACACAGCCAAAGGCTTTAGCATAGTTAGTGAAACAGAGGTAGATGTTTTCTGTTGCCTGCTTTCTCTATGATCCAGCAAATATTTGACAGTTTGACCTCTGGTTCCTCTGCCTTTTCTCAACCCAGTTTGTATGTCTGGAAGTTCTTGGTTCACATACTGTTGAAGCCTAGCATGCAATATTTTAAGCATGACCTTACTAGCATGGGAGATGAATACAATTGTCCAATGGTTTAAACATTCTTTAGTAATACTTTTCCTGAGAATTGAGATAAGGACTTACCTTTCCACACCTGTGGCTACTGATGGGTCTTCTAACTTTGCTGACATATTGAGTGCAACACTTTGATAGCATCATCCTTTAGGATTTTGAATAGCTCTACTGAAATATAATCACCTCCACTAACTTTATTGACAGCAGTGCTTTCTCTTATTTTTTGGTGGCTAATGGATTTTATTTTTTTTCTCCCAATTATTTTTATTAGTTGGAGACTAATTACTTTACAATATTGTAGTGGTTTTTGCCATACATTGACATGAATCAGGCATGGATTTACATGTGTTCCCCATCATGAACCTCCCGCCCCATCCCATCCCTCTGGGCCATCCTAGTGCTCCAGCCCCGAGCACTTGTCTCATGCATCCAACCTGGACTGGCGATCTGTTTCACACTTGATAATATACATGTTTTGATGCTGTTCTCTCAGATGATCCCACCTTCACCTTCTCCCATAGAGTCTAAAAGTCTGTTCTATACATCTGTGTCTTTTTTTCTGTCTTGTATATAGGATTATCATTACCATCTTTCTAAATTCCATATATATGTGTTAGTATACTGTATTGGTGTTTTTCTTTCTGGCTTACTTCACTCTGTATAATGGGCTCCAGTTTCATCCACCTCATTAGAACTGATTCAAATGAATTCTTTTTAATGGCTGAGTAATATTCCATTGTGTATATGTACCACAGCTTCCTTATCCATTCGTTTGCTGATGGGCATCTAGGTTGCTTCCATATCCTGGCTATTATAAAGAGTGCTGCAATGAACACTGAACATGAATAGACTTCCTCCAAAAAAAGGCATACAAATAATCATAGAAATGTATATGGAAAGGTGCTCAGCATCACTGATCATCGGTTTAGTTCAGTTGCTAATTCGTGTCTGACTTCTTTGTGACCACATGGACTGCAGAATGCCAGACTTCCCTGTCCTTCACCATCTCCTAGAATTTGCTCAAAATCATGTCCATTGAGGGCCTGATGCCATCCAACCTTCTCATCCTCTGTCATCCTCTTCTACTCATGCCTTCAATCTTTCCCAGCATCAGGGTCTTTTCCAATGAATCGGCACTTCCTAGAAAGTGGCCAAAATATTGGAGTTTCAGCTTCAGCATCAGTCCTTCCAATGATTATTCAGGACTGATTTCCTTTAGGATGGACTGGTTTCATTTCCTTGCAGTCCAAGGGACTCTCAAGAGTCTTCTCCATCACCACAGTTTAAAAGCACCCGATTCTTTGGTGCTCAGACTTCTTTATGGTCCAAAATTCGCATCGATATATGACTACTGGACAAACCATAACTTGGACTATATGAACCTTTGTTGGCAAAGTAACACCTCTGCTTTTTAATGTGCTATGTTTCTCATAGCTTTTCGTCTAAGGACCATGTGTCTTTTATTTTTATTTTTTTAACATGTGTCTTTTAATGTCTTTACTGTAGCTACTGTCTGCCTTGATTTTGGAGCCCAAGAAAATAAAATTTGTCACTGTTTCCATTGTTTCCCCATCTATTTGCCATGAAGTGATGGGACTGGATGCCAGCCAGCTTTTCACACAGCTCTTTCTCTCTCATCAAGGCACTCTTTAGCTCCCCTTTGCTCTCTGCCATTATGTCGGCATCATCTGTATATCTGAGGCTGTTGATGTTTCTCCTGGCAGTCTTGATTCCAGCTTCTGATGAATCCAGATTTGCATTTTGCATGATGTGCTCTGCATGCAATTTAAATAAACAGGGTGACAATATACAGCCTTGATGTACTCTTTTCCCACTTTTGAACCAGTTCTTTGTTCTATGTCTTGTTCTAATTGTTGTTTCTTGTCTTGCATACGGTTTTCTCAGGAGATAGGTAAGTGGTCTGGTATTCCCATCTCCTTAACAATTCTCCACAGTTTGTTGTGATCCACACAGTCAAACGCATTAGTGTAGTGAATGAAGCAGAAGTAGATCATTTTCTGGAATTCTCTTGCTTTTTCTATGATCCAGAGGATGTTGGCCATGTGATCTCTGGCTTATCTGCCTTTTCTAAATACAGCTTGTAGATCTGAAAGTGCTCAGTTTGTCTACTGTTGAAGCCATGCTTGAAGGTTTTTGAGGATTACCTTGCTAGCATGTGAAATGAGCAGAATTGTATAATAGCTTGAATATTCTTTGGCATTGCCCTTCTTTGGGATTGAAGTGAAAACTGACATTTTCCAGTCCTGTGGCTACTCCTGAGTTTTCCAAATTTGCTGGCATAATAAGTGCAGCATTTTCACAGAATCTTTTTTTAGGATTTGAAATAGCTCAACTAGAATCACATTACCTCCACTAGCTTTGTCTGTAAGAATGCTCCCAAGACTCACTTTACTTCACACTCCAGGATAACTGGCTCTAGTTAGTGAACCACCATCGTGGTTATCCAGGTCATTAAGACCTTTCTTGCACAATTCTTCTCTGTATTCTTGACACCTCTTCTTCATCTCTTCAGCTTCGTTTAGGTCCTTATTTTGTCTGTCCGTTATTATTCCCATATATGCATGAAATATTCCCTTTGTGTCTCCAATTTTCTTGAAGGAATCTCTAGTATTTCCCATTCTATTGTTTCCCTCTATTTCTTTGCATTTTTTTCATTGAGAAAGACCTCTTTGTTTCTCCTTACTATTCTTTAGAAGTCTACATTCAGTTGGGTATATATTTTCCTTTCTCCTTTCCCTTTGGCTTCTCTTCTTTCCTCAGCCATTTGTAAAGTCTTCTCAGATAGCCATTTTGCCTTCTTGGGTTTCTTTTTCTTTGGATGGTTTTGGTCACTGCCTCCTGTACAGTGTTACAAACCTCTGCCCATTGTTCTTCAGGCACTCTATCAGAACTAATCCGTTGAATCTATTTGTCACTTCCACTGTATAATCATAAGCGATTTGATTTAGCTCATATGTGAATGGCCTAGAGGTTTCCCCTACTATTTTCAATTTAAATCTTAACTGGGTAATAAGGGACTCATGATCAGAGCCATGGTCAGCTCCAGGTCTTGTTTTTTGCTGACTTTGTAGAGCTTCTCCATCTTCAGTTGCAAAGAATATAATCAATCTGATTTTGGTATCGACCATCTGGTGATGTCCATGTGTAGAGCCTTGCGTTGTTGAAAGAGGGTGCTTGCGATGACCAGTGCATTCTCTTGGCAAAACTTTGTTAGCCTTTGCCCTGCTATATTTTGTACTCCAAGGCCAAAGTTGCCTGTTACTCCAGGTATCTCTTGACTTCCTACTTTTGCATCCCAGTCCCCGTGATGAAAATAATATCTCCTTTTTTCTGTTAGTTCTGGAAGGTCTTGCAGGTCTTCAGAGATTGTTTGACTGCAGCTTTTCCAGCATTACTGGTTGGGGTATACACTTGGCTTACTGTGATGTTGGATTATCTAATTTGGAAAGGGACCAAGATCATTCTGTTATTTTTGATATTACACACAAGTACTGCATTTTGGACTGTTTCTTGTCTATAAGGGCTATTCCATTCCTCTAAAGGATTCTTGCCTACAGTAGTAGATATAATGGTCATTGGATTAAAATTGCCTATTCCCATCTATTTTATTTTATTTATTTATTTATTTTTATTTTTGCTTCTTTTTTCCCCAATTATTTTTATTAGTTGGAGGCTAATTATTTTACAATATTGTAGTGGTTTTTGCCATACATTGACATGAATCAGTCATGGGTTTGCATGTGTTCCCCATCATGAACCTCCCTCCCCATCCCATCCCTCTGGGCCATCCTAGTGCTCCAGCCCCGAGCACTTGTCTCATGCATGCAACCTGGATTGGCGATCTGTTTCACACTTGATAATATACATGTTTCGATGCTGTTCTCTCAGATCATCCCACCCTCGCCTTCTCCCATAGAGTTCAAAAGTCTGTTCTATACATCTGTGTCTCTTTTTCTGTCTTGCATATAGGGTTATCATTACCATCTTTCTAAATTCCATATATATGCATTAGTATACTGTATTGGTGTTTATCTTTCTGGCTTACTTCACTCTGTATAATGGGCTCCAGTGTCATCTATCTCATCAGAACTGACTCACATGTATTCTTTTTAATGGTTGAGTAATATTCCATGGTGTATATGTACCACAGCTTCCTTATCCATTCGTCTCCTGATGGGCATCTAGGTTGATTCCATGTCCTGGGTATTATAAATAATGCTGTGATGAACATTGGGGTGGGTACACGTGTCTCTTTCAGATCTGGTTTCCTCGGTGTGTATGCCCAGGAGTGGGATTGCTGGCTCATATGGCAGTTCTATTTCCAGTTTTTAAAGGAATCTCCACACTGTTCTCCATAGTGGCTGTACTAGTTTGCATTCCCACCAACAGTGTAAGAGGGTTCCCTTTTATCCACACCCTCTCCAGCATTTATTGCTTGTAGACTTTTGGATAGCAGCCATCCTGACTGGCATGTAATGGTACCTCATTGAGGTTTTGATTTGCATTTCTCTGATAATGAGTGATGTTGAGCATCTTTTTATGTGTTTGTTAGCCATCTGTATGTCTTCTTTGGAGACATGTCTGTTTAGTTCTTTGGCCCATTTTTTGATAGGATCATTTATTTTTCTGGAATTGAGCGGCAGGAGTTGCTTGTATATTTTTGAGATTAATTCTTTGTCTGTTTCTTCATTTGCTATTATTTTCTCCGAATCTGAGGGCTGTCTTTTCACCTTGCTTATAGTTTCTTTTGTTGTGCAAAAACTTTTAAGTTTCTTTAGGCCCAATTTGTTTATTTTTGCTTTTATTTCCAGTATTCTGGGAGGTGGGTCATAGAGGATCTTGCTGTGATTTGTTGACACCAGTGCTTTCTAAGGCCCACTTGACCTCACACTCCAGAATGTAGTTATCTGTTGTAGTTATCTGGTTCATTAAGATGTTTTTTGTACAGTTCTTCCATGTATTTTTTCCATCTCTTTTTGATCGCTTCTGCATCTCCTAGGTCTCTACTGTTTTCTGTCCTTATTGTGCCCACCTTGGACAAAATATTCCCTTACTTTTTATTATTGTAGTACTGAAAATATAAAATTCTATCCTGATTTTACATGGCTTATTAATGGCAACATTTTTCAGCATAAAATTATTTATAATGCCTCAAGAATACCAATGGATATACTGTTACTTTACTAACCATTTTATTAATTTTGAGCATAAGTAGCTTTTAAATTTTCCTTATCATAAACAATACCATTCTGAATACAACTGCATGAAAACCTTATCAACTTCTCATTCTTCAATAAAATATGAAAGTTATTGGTGCAGAGATTATGGTTACTCGAGTTTAACCTTCAATGTTGTTTTAATTAATTATAAATTACATATTACATAGCCTGTGAACATACAGACTTTCTTGTCTCCTCATCTCCCCCTCTGTACTTAATCAAGCAAGTCCCACATTAAAGGTCACAGAATGTGCTCTTTGGGCTTATGATATTAATGAGTATAATTTTCACTGGGAAGGTTTAAATGGATACAAATTATTTCTTATATATAGTATTAGTGAATTTGTTCCTCTCCTGTGATCTCTGTTTGAAGTGCTCATGTAGCTTTATATCTTTCTTTTTTCTCTTGAAATACATGCAACCAAGTCAACTACTGCAGAAATTTATGTGTAGGCATTTGATAGGAGAATGTCTGAGCCCTTGGAAAACTCCTTTTTTGGCCATTGTTTTTATTTTCATTTTTTCTATTATTTAAATTTTTTTTATTGCAGTACAGTTGCTTCACAATGTAGTGTTATTTTCTGTTGTACAAAGTGAATCAGCTGTATGTAAATATATATCCCTTCTTTTTTGGATTTCCTTCCCATTTAGTTTATCACAGAGCAGTGAGTAGAGCTCTCTGTGCTACACAGTAGTTCTTATAGTTATTTATTTTATACATAGTGTCAATAGTGCATATATGTCAATCCCAATCTCCCAATTTATCCCACCACACCATCCCCCCAGCATCCATATGCTTGTTCTTTATGTTTGTGTGTCTATATAGGTTTTATAAATAAGATCATCTATATCAACATTTTCACATTCTACATAGATGCAGCATTATACAATAATTGTTTTTCTCTTTGTGACTTAACTTCACGCTATATGACAGTCTCTATGTCCATTCACATCTCTCCAAATGATCCAATTTCATTCCTTTTCATGGCTGAATAATATTCCATTGTGTATATGTACCACATCTTCTTAGAAGTTGCTTAGAATGCCAAGAAGAGTCAGTTTGATTTCTAAGAAGTGGTCCTTAAGGTTAAAATAGTCCTACTTTTGCTCTTAGAAGGAACTACTTTGTCCTGGGCAATCTTTACATATTTTCTCCTAACATTAGAATGTAAAGAATTCAAGAGCCAAGTTTTAACGTAGGTTTTTAAATCAAAGTGTAAAAGAGAGTCACTAAGGTCAGAAAACTAGCCCCCATGGCTCATAAAGACCCAAACATCTTTCAAGTAATGAGTTTACATAATAACTATAACTAAAACAATTGGATGAAATAAAGAACCTTTGTGTAACCACAACATGATGATCATACATCTGACAGGATTTGAAATGTTCATGGCTGTTAAATGCCTGAATACTTAGGAATCTAGGAGCCTGACTGCATAGATGAAAAATATTACTCTAGTTTGGATTACTGACAGTTTTATGCCCTGGAGTCCATAGAGGATCACTCAAATCTTTAAATTAAAGGCAATGTTAAATGTCTTAAATAAAAGTCTCCAATAAAGGGTTGTGTACAATAGAAGCGAGGTCTAGCCAAAATATGTGCTTTTCTTGCAAACTTCAAATGTATGTATCTTATTTGGATTTCAATTGGGACACTTGTAATCATTAAGGAAAAATATAATTAAAATATTATATTACACTATATGGAGATGTCATGTTGGCATATGTGTGTGGATGGATTTTTTGATGGTTAATAGGTGGATTTATAGATAAATATAGACATATAGCTATACATATTATTATATGTATTATATTATATTCTATAATGTATTTTCTATGGGCTTCCGTGGTGGCTCAGGGAAGAATCCGCCTGCAATGAGGGAGACCTGAGTTCAATCCCTGGGTTGGGAAGATTCCCTGGAGGAGGGCATGGCAACCCATTCCTGTATTCTTGCCTGGAGAATCCCATGCACAGAGGAGCCTGGCAGACTACAGTCCATGGGGTCACAAAGAGTTTGACACGACTGAGTGACTAAGCACACATGCAACAATATTAAATATACATGTCTATAATCCCGTAATTTCATTCTGGATTTACTGAAACCCATGCATATATGTAGAAGATACTGCCAAGAGTATGCATAACTGCATTATTAAAAAGAGCTGCAAACTGGTAAGAACAAGGTATAACAACAGGGAAATAAATTGTATTAATTGGTATAGTGACATACAATGTATCTTGGAAAATAAATGAACTATGTAGTTAAATGCAGTAACCTGGATTAAGCACAATCATAATGCAAAGATAGATATACAATATAACTCCACTCACACTAAGTTCAAACAGACCAAACTAAACTCTAGTAATTAGTGATGCATACTGAAATGACTAAGTGGTAAAATGAAAATGCAAAACACAGTCAATGTATCAAAAATCAAAATCATAGTAACTTTAGTGAGAAGAGGCTTTTGCTGAGAAGCTTATGAAGAATCATTGTGTCTTAATGCTTTATGTCTTTATTAAAGTGAGAGTTTTGACTATTCACATTATTAAAAAAAAGGTATAATTATTTTATACATCCTCTTTTTCTTTCTTTTTTTGTGGGGAGTTTTATTTTTTATTTTATTTTTTTATATTTTCCATTTATTTTTATTAGTTGGAAGCTAATTACTTTACAATATTGTAGTGGTTTTTGCCATACACTGACATGAATCAGCCATGGATTTACATGTGTTCCCCATCCCGATCCCCCCTCCCGCCTCCCTCTCCATCCCAGCCCTCTGGGTCTTCCCAGTGCACCAGCCCTGAGCACTTGTCTCATGCATCCAACCTGGGCTGGTGATCTGTTTCACCCTTGATAGTATACTTGTTTCAGTGCTGTTCTCTCAGAACATCCCACCCTCGCCTTCTCTCACAGAGTCTAAAAGTCTATTATGTACATCTGTGTCTCTTTTTCTGTTTTGCATATAGGGTTATCATTACCATCTTTTAAAATTCCAAATATATGCATTAGTATACTGTATTGGTCTTTAACTTTCTGGTTTACTTCACTGTGTATAATGGGCTCCAGTGTCATCAATCTCATCAGAACTGATTCAAATGAATTCTTTTTAATGGCTGAGTAATATTCCATGGTGTATATGTACCACAGCTTTCTTATCCTTTCATCTCCTGATGGGCATCTAGGTTACTTCCATGTCCAGGCTATTATAAATAGTGCTGTGATGAACATTGGGGTACATGTGTCTCTTTCAGATCTGGATTCCTTGGTATGTATGCCCAGGAGTGGGATTGCTGGGTCATATGGCAGTTCTATTGCCAGTTTCTAAAGGAATCTCCACACTGTTCTCCATAGTGGCTGCACTAGTTTGCATTCCCACCAACAGTGTAAGAGGGTTCCCTTTTCTCCACACCCTCTCCAGCATTTATTGCTTGTAGACTTTTGGATAGCAGTCATACTGACTGGCATGTAATTGAACCTCACTGAGGTTTTGATTTGCATTTCTCTAATAATGAGTGATGTTGAGCATCTTTTCATGTGTTTGTTAGCCATCTGTATGTCTTCTTTGGAGAAATGTCTGTTTAGATCTTTGGCCCAAGTTTTTATTGGGTCATTTATTTTTCTGGAATTGAGCCCAGGAATTGCTTGTATATTTTTGAGATTAAGTCTTTGTCTGTTTCTTCATTTGCTATTATTTTCTCCCATTAAGGCTGTCTTTTCACCTTGCTCATAGTTTCCTTTGTTGTGCAAAAGCTTTTAAGTTTCTTTAGGCCCCATTTGTTTATTTTTGCTTTTATATCCAATATTCTGGGAGGTGGGTCATAGAGGATCTTGCTGTGATTTATGTCAGAGAGTGTTTTGCCTATCTTCTCCTCTAGGAGTTTCATAGTTTCTGGTCTTACATTTAGATCTTTAATCCATTTTGAGTTTATTTTTGTGTATGGTGTTAGAAAATGTTCTAGTTTCATTCTTTTACAAGTGGTTGACCAGTTTTCCCAGCACCACTTATTGAAGAGGTTGTCTTTTTCCATTGTATATTCTTGCCTCCTTTGTCAAAGATAAGTTGTCCATAGGTACGTGGATTCATCTCTGGGCTTTCTATTTTGTTCCATTGATCTATATTTCTGTCTTTGTGCCAGTACCATACTGTCTTGATGACTGTGGCTTTGTAGTAGAGCCTGAAGTCAGGCAGGTTGATTTCTCCAGTTCCATTCTTCTTTCTCAAGATTGCTTTGGCTATTCAAGGTTTTTTGTATTTCCATACAAATTGTGAAATTATTTGTTCTAGTTCTGTTAAGAATACTGTTGGTAGCTTGATAGGGAGTGCATTGAATCTATAGATTGCTTTGGGAATATACTCATTTAAACAATATTGATTCTTCCAATCCATGAGCATGGTATGTTTCTCCATCTGTTTGTGTCCTCTTTGATTTCTTTCATCAGTGTTTTATAGTTTTCTATGTATAGGTCTTTTGTTTCTTTAGGTAGATATACTCCTAAGTATTTTATTCTTTTTGTTGCAATGGTGAATGGTATTGTTTCCTTAATTTCCCTTTCTGTTTTCTCATTGTTAGTGTATAGGAGTGCAAGGGATTTCTGTGTGCAAATTTTATATCCTGCAACTTTACTATATTCATTGATTAGCTCTAGCAATTTTCTGGTAGTCTTTAGTGTTTTCTATGTAGAGGATCATATCATCTGCAAGCAGTGAGAGTTTCACTTCTTCTTTTTCTATCTGGATTCCTTTTATTTCTTTTTCTGCTCTGATTGCTGTGGCCAAAACTTCCAAAACTATGTTGAATAGTAGTGGTGAGAGTGGGCACCCTTGTCTTGTTCCTGATTTTAGGGGAAATGCTTTCAATTATTCACTATTGAGGATAATATTTGCTGTGGGTTTGTCACATATAGCTTTTATTATGTTGAGGTATGTCGCTTCTATTCCTGCTTTCTGGAGAGCTTTTATCATAAATGGATGTTGAATTTTGTTAAAGGCTTTTTCTTCATCTATTGAGAAAATCATATGGTTTTTATCTTTCAATTTGTTAATGTGGTGTATTATATTGATTGATTTGTGGATATTAATGAATCCTTGCATTCCTGGGATAAAGCCCACTTGGTCATGATGTAAGATCTTTTTAAATATGTTGTTGGATTCTGTTTGCTAGAATTGTGTTAAGGATTTTTGCATCTATGTTCACCTGTGATATTGGCCTGTAATGTTCTTTTTTTGTGTGTGGCATCTTTGTCTGGTTTTGGAATTAGGGTGATCATGGCCTCATAGAATGAGTTTGGAAGTTTACCTTCTTCTGCAATTTTCTGGAAGAGTTTGAGTAAGATAGGTGTTAGCTCTTCTCTAAATTTTTGGTAGAATTCAGCTGTGAAGCCATCTGGTCCTGGGCTTTTGTTTGCTGGAAGATTTCTGATTACAGTTTAGATTTCCGTGCTTGTGATTGGTCTGTTAAGATCTTCTATTTCTTCCTGGTTCAGTTTTGGAAAGCTATACTATTCTAGGAATTTGTCCATTTTTTCCAAGTTGTCCACTTTATTAGCATAGAGCTGCTGGTAGTAATCTCTTATGATCCTTTGTATTTCAGTGTTGTCTGTTGTGATCTCTCCATTTTCATTTCTAATTTTGTTAATTTGGTTCTTCTCCCTTTGGTTCCTAATGAGTCTTGCCAACGGTTTATCAATTTTATTTTTTCAAAAAACCAGCTTTTAGCTTTGTTGACTTTTGCTATGGTCTCTTGTTTCTTTTGCATTTATTTCTGCCCTAATTTTTAAGATTTCTTTCCTTCTACTAACCTTGGGTTTCTTCATTTCTTCCTTCTCTAGTTGCTTTAGGTGTAGGGTTAGGTTATTTATTTGACTTTTTTCTTGTTTCTTGAGGTAAGCCTGTAATGCTATGAACGTTCTGCTTCACACTGCTTTTACAGTGTCCCATAGGTTTTGGGTTGTTGTGTTTTCGTTTTCATTCGTTTCTATGCATATTTTGAATTCTTTTTTTATTTTTTTCTATGATTTGTTGGTTATTCAGAAGCGTGTTATTTAGCCTCCATATGTTTGAAGTTTTAACAATTTTTTTCCCCCTGCAGTTGAGATCTCGTCTTACTGCATTGTGGTCAGAAAAGATGACTGAAATGATTTCAATTATTTTGAATTTACCAAGGCTAGATTTATGGCCCAGGATGTGATCTATTCTGGAGAAGGTTCCATGTGCACTTGAGAAAAAGGTGAAATTGATTGTTTTGGGGTGAAATGTCTTATAGATATCAATTAGGTCTAGCTGGACCATTGTGTCATTTAAAGTTTGTGTTTCCTTGTTAATTTTCTGTTTAGTTGAACTGTCCATAGGTGTGAGTGGGGTATTAAAGTCTCCCACTTATTGTGTTATTGTTAATTTCCCGCTTCATTCTTGTTAGCATTTGCCTTAGATATTGTGGTGCTCCTATGTTGGGTGCATATATATTTATAATTGTTATATCTTCTTCTTGGATTGATCCTTTGATCATTATGTAGTGTCCTTCTTTGTCTCTTTTCACAGCCTTTATTTTGAAGTCTATTTCATCTGATATAAGTATTGCAATTCCTGGTGTTTTTTTTTTGGTCTCTGTTTGCATGAAATATTTTTTTCCAGCCCCTCACTTTCAGTATGTATGTGTCCCTTGTTTTGAGGTGGGTCTCTTGTAGACAGCATATATAGGGGTCTTGTTTTTGTATCCATTCAGCCAGTCTTTGTCTTTTGGTAGGGGCATTCAATCCATTTACATTTAAGGTAATTATTGATAAGAATGGTCCCGTTGCCATTTGGTTTGTTGTTTTGGGTTCACATTTATACAACCTTTCTGCATTTCCTGTCTAGAGAAGATCCTTTAGCATTTGTTGAAGAGCTGGTTTGGTGGTGTTGAATTCTCTCAGCTTTTGCTTGTCTGTAAAGCTTTTGAATTCTCCTTCATATCTGAATGAGATCCTTGCTGGGTACAGTTATCTAGGTTGTAGGTTATTCTCTTTCACTACTTTAAGTATGTCCTGTCATTCCCTTCTGGTCTGAAGAGTTTCTATTGATAGATCAGCTGTTATTCTTATGGGAATCCCCTTGTGTGTTATTTGTTGTTTCTCCCTTGTTGCTTTTAATATTTGTTCTTTGTGTTTGATCCTTGTTAATTTGATTAATATGTGTCTTGGGGTGTTTTGCCTTGGATTTATTCTGTTTGGGATTCTGGGGTTCCTGGACCTGTGTAACTATTTCCTTCCCCATTTGGGGGAAGTTTTCAGCTATTATCTCCTCAAGTATTTTCTCATGGCCTTTCTTTTTGTCTTCTTCTTCTGGGACTCCTATGATTCGCATGTTGGGGCGTTTCACATTGTCCCAGAGGTCCCTGAGGTTGTCCTCATTTCTTTCAATTCTTTTTTTTTTTTTTCCTCTCTGCCTCATTTATTTCCACCATTTTATCTTCTATCTCACTTATGCTATCTTCTGCCTCCATTATTCTACTGTTGGTTCCCTCCAGAGTGTTTTTGATCTTATTTACTGCATTATTCATTTTTAATTGACTCTTTTTTATTTCTTCTAGGTCCTTTTTAAACATTTCTTGCATCTTCTCAATCCTTGTCTCCAGGCTATTTATCTGTAGCTCCATTTTGTTTTCAAGATTTTGGGTCATTTTTATTATCATTATTCTAAATTCTTTTTCAGGTAGATTCCATATCTCCTCCTCTTTTGTTTGGCTTAGTGGGCATTTTTCATGTTCCTTTACCTGTTGGATATTTCTCTGCCTTTTCATCTTGTTTAGATTGCTGTGTTTGGAGTTGCCTTTCTGTATTCTGGTGGTCTGTGGTTCCTTTTTATTGTGAAGATTTCTCCCAGTGGGTGGGGTTGGACGATTGGCTTGTCAAGGTTTCCTGGTTAGGGAAGCTTGCGTCAGTGTTCTGGTGCGTGCAACTGGCTTTCTTCTCTCTGGAGTGCAATGTAGTGTCCAGTAATGAGTTTTGAGATGGGTCTATGTGTTTGGTGTGACTTTGGGCAGCCTGTATGTTGATGCTCAGGGCTACATTCCTGCATTGCTGGAGAATTTGCGTGGTATGTCTTGCTCTGCAACTTATTTGCTCTTGGGTGGTTGTTGGTTTCAGTGTAGGTATGGAGGCTTTTGGATGATCTCTTATTACTTGATGTTCCCTGTAGTCAGGAGTTCTCTTGTGTTCTCAGGTTTTGGGGTTAATCTCCTGCCTCTGGATTTCAGTAATATTCTTCCATTAGCCTCAAGGCTTCTCCAACTATGCAGCACTGATAATAAAACTTCTAGGTTAATGGTGAAAGGATTCTCCACAGTGAGGGACACCAGAGAGTTTCACAGAGTTACATGAAGAAGAGGAGAGGGAGGAAGGAGATAGAGATGAGCAGGAGGAGAAAAAGGGGGGACTCAAGAGGAGAGAGATAGATCTCTGCAGTACTCTATTCCCTAAGTGTTTTCTGTAGCCCAGAACACCCACAGAGATTCACAGAATTGGATTGAGAAGAGAAAGGGGAGGAAGAAATAGAGGTGATCTGGGGGAGAAAAAGGCAAGTCAAAAGGGGGAAAGAGTAATCATCACACTCCTAAGTAAAAATGGATACTGAATATTGGATTCTTAAATGTCCAAAATTGACATCAAATACTGAAAAACAAGATTGAAAATCTAGAGTAGAGGTTAGACTCTTAAAAATACAATATTAAAAACAAAAACACAAAAAATTTAAGAAATATATATGAAGTTTGCTTTAAAAATATGATTTTTTTGCAAGGTTATAATGAAATGAAAATGAAAATTAAGGCGTAATAGAGGAGTAACAGAGGACTTTAAAAGAAAATAAAAGAAAAAAAGAAAAAAATTAATTAAAAAAGATAGTAAAAATATATGAGAATGAAAATGAAAATTAAGGAGTAATAAAGGAGTAATAGGGAATTTTAATAGAAAAGAAAAAAAATTATTAAAAAAATATAGTAAAAATATATCTAGGAATTTCTCTGGAGCTGTTGTGGGCAGTGTGGGTTCGGTTCAGTTTCGGATAGTTCCGTGTTCCAGCTTACACTTCTCGATATCTATAGGCCCCTTCCAGTGCAGTCAATGTTAACTACAGGGATTTTAATCTGTTGCACCAGTCACTTCTGAAGTGCTTCCCTTTATTTAGTTGGCTTCTATTTGAAGATCTCTTCAGTGTCTAATTTCCGCCCTGACACAAGTGGGCGGGGGTTGTCTCTTATTTAGGTTTGCTTCTTCAGTCATGCTGTGGGGAGGGAGGGGCCCTGCAGACAAATATCGCTGGCGTGTGTGGGGAGCACTCGCAGTGTTCCAGCCACTTTGGGTCTGCCCCCGCTCGCGGCGGGTGTGTGTGCTTTCCCGTCTACACTGCTCAGGCTCCAGGCTGCTCTATAGGGAGCAGGCCCTGAGTTGTGCGCTGTTCCAGTTTTTGGGTACTCCACCAAAGCGCAGACTCGGTTGGGCCTGTGTTTTGTGCCTTCCCCTGCCCGAGCAGCTCAGGTCGCCAGGAGCTTGATGGGCGCACTCTCCCCGGGTGCAGTGTGCCTTCTCCCCTCCGTGGTCCCAGCCTCAGTTTCTGTGCGCGCTGGTTGGGTGCGCCTTGTGTCTGTTCTCGGGAGCTGACCTCTAGCCGCAACCCTCCCGGCGGATGTCAACCATCCAGAATCTCAGGAAGTCTTTGGTTAGAAACTGGGAGCCTGTTTGCAGTTTGGTAGGGGGTGCCATCTCTGGGGCTGAGTTTGCCCCTTTCCCCTCCCCACTGCCTCCTGCCTCCAGCAGGGGATGGGCCGGTCCACAGCCAGCTAGCTCTTCTCTGAAATTGCTCAGTTTTTCTTTTGTTCTGCAAACAGCCGGCAGAGTGTTTTGTTAGCGCACTTTTCACCGGTTAATTTTCTCTCTCTCTCTTGCTGTCCCACAGTTTAAGTTGCTATCTCATGTTAGCTCCCTCCAATTGCCCTCAGGGCATTCGGGCCCGGTCCTTACCCTAAGCAATGCTGCCCACTCTTCTCCGTTCTGCCCCCATTTGCTGGTGGCGGATGCGAGCATCTGGGGTACTTTTCTGCTGGGAGTTGCTTTTAGGCATGTTATCTGTGAGTTTTATTTAATTTTCCTCCCAGTTAGGTTGCCCTCTAAGATTCGAAAAACTTCCCCCAGACCCGCCAGTGAGAGGGTTTCCTGGTGTTTGGAAACTTCCTCTATTACGACTCCCTTCCTGGGATGGGTCTCCGTCCCTGGCTCTTTTGTCTCTCTTTTTATCTTTTATATTTTGTCCTACCTCCTTTTGAAGACAATGGGCTGCTTTTCTGGGCACCTGATGTCCTCTTCTAGCGATCAGAAGTTGTTTTGTGCAGTTTGCTCAGCGTTCAAATGTTCTTTCAATGAATTTGTAGGGGAGAAAGTGGTCTCCCTGTCCTATTCCTCCACCATCTTCTGTGGGGAGTCTGTACATTCTTTTATATGTATATTTTATAATAAAGGGTTTCCCTGGTGGCTCAGGTAGTAAAGTTTCTGTCTGCAATTCTGGAGACCCGGGTTTGATCCCTGGGTCGGGAAGATCCCCTGGAGAAGGAAATGACACCCCACTCCAGTATTCTTGCCTGGAAAATCCTATGGACAGAGGAGCCTGATAGGCTACAGTCCATAGGGTTGCAACAAGTCGGACACGACTGAGAGACTTTACTTTCACTTTTCACAATAAAAAGAGTGTATGAGGGTAAATTTTCCTATGTATTTTAAAATTAATCTGCATTATCCAATTCAGTTGGGTTTTCCTGGTGGCTCAGACAGTAAAGAATCCACCCTCATTGCCAGAGACCTGGGCTCAATCCCTGGGTTGGGAAGATCCCCTGGAGGAGGGCATGGCAACCCACTCCAGTATTCTTGCCTGGAGAATCCCCACGGATAGAGGAGCCTGGAGGACTGCAGTCCATGGGGACACAGAGAGTCAGACATGACTGAGCGACTAAGCAGAGCACAGCGCATCCAGTTCAATTAACTTTCCAAATAATTATTTGCTATTGAGTGTTGCCTTCTGATAGGAAGCTCATTTAAAAACCCTTCATTTTATATTTTTGAGAGTTTAATAAAATTGTATTTGTCAAGTGCTCTTGTAGGTAATGGGAATTCACAGGTAAAGAAGATAGAGTCTCTGTCCTCAGGGACTTATAAATATTCTCTCCAAACACTATGGTCTCTTAAATCAGTTCAGTTCATTTATTCAGTTGCATCCGACTGTTTGCGACCCCATGAGTGACAGCACGCTGGGCTTTCCTGTGCATCACCATCTCCCGGAGTTTGCTCAAACTCATGTCCATTGAATCAGTGATGTCATCCAACCATCTCTTCCTCTGTCATCCCCTTCTCCTCCTGCCTTCAGTCTTTCCCAGCATCAGGGTCTTTTCTGAGTCAGGTCACATTAGTTGGCCAAAATTTTGGTGCTTCAGCTTCAGCATCATCCTTCCAATGAATATTTAGGACTGATTTCCCCTAGGATTGACTGGTTTGATTTCCTTGCAGTCCAAGGAACTCTCAAGAGACTTCTCCAACACCACAATTCAAAAGCATCAATTCTTTAGCAGTCAGCTTTCTTTATGGTCCTACTCTCACACCCATATACACAACTACTGGAAAAGCCATAGCTTTGACTCGATGGACTTCACTTTGTCAGCAAAGTAATGTCTCTGCTTTTATAATATGCTGTCTAGGTTTTTCATAGCTTTTCTTCCAGGGAGCAAGAGTCTTTTAATTTCATGGCTGCAGTCACCATCTGCAGTGATTTTGAAGCCCAACCAAATAAAATCTGTCCATTGTTTCTCCCATCTATTTGCCATGAAGTGATAGGACCGGATGCCATGATCTTTGTTTTTTGAAAGTTGAGTTTTAAGCCAGATTTTTCACTCTCCTCTTTCACTTTCATCAAGAGGCTCTTTAGTTCCTTTTTGCTTTCTGCCATAAGGATGGTGTCATCTGCATATCTGAGGTCTCTAAAATATGTACCATTAAAATGGTATTTTGCTCAGGAGAACATTGATAATTTAACATTATTGAAATTGTACTAAGCATAATACAATGATCTTAACTGATTCATTGTGATTTACCAAAATTCAACATGGTTGAGCCAAAATGATGCACATAGACCTATCAATCTCATATCTGGTGATTTGAAGAAACTCTCTCCCCCACCAAATGATCTCAAGAATCATATACCTACCTTCCTGCAAAATGTTTATTTTCTCTGTAATCAGTATCTTTATAGAAGATAAAATGTTACCATTTACAAAGTCTCTGAATGTTATTTAAATTAGGAAATAAAGTTTCCTATAAAATGTATTTCAAGTGACTTAATATTAATACCATTTTTTACCTTCTTTTCTTTATCCTTGCAAAAAGATGTGAACCCTGAGAATGAAAATTTTCTGTTAGTTGTGAATGGTGTATATTTCCTTATAAGATAGTTTGTTATTTTCCTAAAAATATATTCCAAAGGAGTGTATTCTTTTTGAGTTCCAATACAGAGAATGAAATATTGATTACTGCGTTGTAATATTATGATTTTGAAACAAAAGTGTTTTGTTCATATAAATCCATTGAAAAGAAACATTTGTTTGAGCAAGTTTAATAGGCTATTGATAATCTTCCACTTTTATTTTTCGAAGTAGATATCAGAGGAATATCAGCTTGATTCCTAACTGAATTCACTGTATGTTTATAAGTATCATCTTGCTGCTCATTTCCAATTAGCAATAGAACTCATAAAAACAAACCAAGTATCTAAGAAATTTTAAGTCAGATGGCTTTAGAAATATTAATTTATTTTTAAGTTCCATTGCAAGAGAAACAGAAGCACATTTCTTTATTTTTATTTACTCTTTTCTTTAGCATATATTTATTGAATTCCTGCTATGTGCCAGGAACTCTTCTATAAAGAAAACAAACAGAAAAGCACAAAATATACATGAATGCCAAGATAACAGAGTTTAATACATTTTGCATGCAAGGTATGAAAATCTCAAATTAATAAATAATATTATCCTGTTATTTAAAACATCATATTTTATGTTAGCCTACCATGGCAACAAGATCACATTTGCCCTTCTGGAATACATTAATTTCTCTCTCTTTTAGGTCCAGTCATAATTATTGAACAAAAAACATTACATGGAGAATCCAGCTATAATTCAGTAAAGGAAATAAAATGAGGAACAAGTCAATATTTAAATTTAAGTTCCAGTAATCAATATAGTGAAAAGTGAAAGTGTTAATCACTCAGCCGTGTCTGACTCTTTGTGACCCCATGACTGTAGACTTCCAGGCTCCTCTGTCCATGGAATTCTCTAGGCCAGAATATTGGAGTCAGTTTCCATGACCTCCTCCAGGATATCTTCACAATAATCAAGAGGAGAAGAGCAATCTGAAATATTTTAACGAGAAAAACAGTACAGAATTTTAAAGCTCCCAAACCAAAATGGGAAGGTCTGAGTGGTGTTTGTAACTTACTAAATATAAGCTTTTACTTCAGCCAATTGCCTAATATCATAATGGTTAAATATCATACTATAAAATATTTATTTCAATGTGTTAGGAAAAGCAAACAAGAATACACATAAAGAAATGTTTTAAATATATAGTATGACCATAATATATCATCAAGAAAAGTATCAGAAGGACAAGAGAAATTATCTGAATCAGAGTTGAATATAAGTGAATAAATAAGAAAAATTGTAACTACATTCACCTAAAAAGGTGACAATTTTCAAGTCGCATTAAAATGACATATCCTGTGAGGAAAAAGAAATATCATCTGCAGTACCATTTTCTGTTGTCTAACATGTCCAGTAACAGAGTCAAAGAGAAGCTTTTGCTATCACTGCAGAGAGCTGGCTCTGTTGTTGAAGAAACACATGTTAATTACTTCCATCTATTGACATGTTTTGTGGGAAAATATATTCATAAATATATAATTTATTTCACTGTAAATATGTTTGTTTACACATTTCCAAGCTATTTGTTATTTTATTTGTTTTTGATACTATTTTTCTCACATACAGTAGTGTGAAGTCTAATAAATATTAAAAAAAAACTTTCAAATGAGATTAGTAATGGAATTATAGGGGAAAGTATGATATATAAGAACTGTGACAGAGAGTAGAGTAGAAGAAAAACAACTAGGTTAGTTGTAAGAAATCCAAATGAAATTATCAAGAGATGAGTAAGAGTCAAAACTCTTGATTCAGGCAGAGGAAGCAATTGGAGATAGGGGGTTGGTGGTGGGGGTTTGGATTGTAAAGTGTTGGCCTAACCTAGTTAATTTCAGTACAGTGAATTTGTTCAAGCTTTAGACTAATTTTAAAAGTTCTGTGATGCATTTGCTTTCTTGGTGGCTCTTATTATTATTATTTTTAATGGTTTTCTAAATGTATTTACCCATGCAGACATATATCTGTAAATATGCAAACTCTTGAAACTAAGTACATTTAAATATATGCAATACATGTATTTAGTCAGTAGAATTGTGTTTACCATATTAATTCATTCACTTTTAAATGATAATAAAAGAGAAACAAGGCTAAGCATTATGGAGATATATCAGAGTAAGATTTTTATTCATATGAAATCAACAATTATGTGGCTCATAATCCAGTTCATACACCATTAAATCAAACATAGTTTCAGCACCCTTTATATGTCAAAATGTACTTGAAACTCATACAAATTAAAATCAAAACATAGGATATTTAGACTTAGGACAAAGGAAAAAAAAATAGACCAGAGGATGATAGGTATCTTATGTATTTTGAAGAAATTGAAAGAAATGTATAAATAATTGATTTTAGAAATGGAAGAAAATGAGATACCAACTATTTATTTAAAATTAAGGATATCTCACTGCAGGATTTTGTCATTAGCACAATCACAGCAACAGGTCTGATGATACATGTTGACTTGAAATAGCTTCAATTTAGGAATAGTGGCCATTACATGAATATATAAAATGCCTAGAAGTATTGAAAAACTTAAGGCCTCCAGCAAAATATATATTGTGATATTATTTGGTCTATAAATGTTAGTTTCATAATTTTTTCTTGCTTTCCTTCTTTATGTAAGTGTAAGATGATAGGGGAAACAGGTGTAATAAAATTGAAGATATTGAAATCTAAAGTGGTAAGTCAGGATTTTCAGTGAATTTATTTAGCAATATTCTCCCCAGCTTTTATTTCCATGGATTAAAAATGTTGACTGGACTATCTCTATACAGGTTTTCATTTCCTCTCATTACTCTAATGAGTCACAGGGGCATCCTAGGTTATTAGTTTTCCCAGCTATTAGAGACTTGATGACTTCCTTTTCCATTTATTTTATTTTCCTCCTTAGTCCTACTGGAATGCAGCTTTCTAAATAATCTCCCATTTACCTGGTACCTCTCCCCTCTGGAATTGATTATTTTTAGACTGCTCCCAACTATGTTTTGGAAACATTGTTTTACCTGAATTTTTTAAATTCAATTTCTTGTTCACTTTGATTTTTCTATTTTCCATACATATGTGTCAACTCCAGAATCTCAGAGGTTTGTCTTTGTGGTAATTTACTGAATTATTTTATAGGTATATAGTTAATGCTGCTATTTAGAGAGTTTTAAAGTAAGTACAGTGCTATTTAATGTCTTACGACTTAAACTACTGAAATCTACTTACTTATTCTTGTCTTCCATGTTTAACATGTCTATTAACTAACCTTAAAGAGTTCTGTTAGCTTCCAACTGTTTTTTTGTTGATAAAGACATCTGTATATGCATGCCAAAGTCACATCCAAGCCATCTTAAAATATTAACAACACAGACAATGTTTTTAATTTTAGTATAAAGAGTGCATAAAGATAGAATACTCGAACTGAAAGCAAAAAAAATCTAGGCAGTGATTATCCTGAACTTAATTCTTTGGGTTGTCTTGAAGGTAAATGAGTTATAGCATTTTAAAATCCTGGGCTTCCCTGGTGGCTCTGATGGTAAAAAAAAAAAATCCACCTGCAAGGCAGGAGACCCAGGTTCAACCCCTGGGTCAGGAAGATACCCTGGAGAAGGAAATGGCTACCTACTGCAGCAGTTTTGCCTGGAGGACCCCATGGCCAGAGGAGCCAGGGGGGTTATTGTCCATGGGGTCACAAAGAGTGGACACAACTGAGCAACTAACACTAACTAACAAACCAAAATCCCTTGCAACCATGTGCCATGTCACATAATATTTTATATGTCACATACTATTTTATAAAAAATTGAATCCATTGCCTCCAACAAAATATGTGTTTCCCAGCACTAAAATTGATGCAGTATTTATTTCAGGCACTAACTCAATCTTGGTTACATGTGAGACCTTTAGGCAAACACTTCCATCAATAAGCATCCTGGGAGCTACAAACAAACAGAAGGAGAAACAGAATGGAAGTATATGGGAAAAATATGGATCTTTTTTTATTCTTCTCTCTTGAATGAGACTGTTCACACACCATTGAGAAAAAAGCTTTAATTAAAAATCTAACAGCATTTTGTCTGTATTTTGAGATTTTTGTTTGGTTTGTTTTTCTCTTAGAAGACAGGGTATGTCATTCATTTTAAAAGTATATGGAAACTCCAAATCATCTTTCTAGAATTATTTTAATTCAACATAAATGATGTAGTAATTATTGAAAGACATCATGGCTTCTAGAAGCACTCTTTAGAAAATAACAACACAAACAAGAATATGTACAGGCATTAATCCCCCAAATGCTCAGGCATTTTTTGCACTTTATATTCATAGATTTCTTTGAGAAATAGTTTGTCCTTTGTTTGGCGTAATTTTAGATTTTGTATAAAATAATAGATGTTGTATAATATATGTTAATTGTCAGGTGAATATTGATTATATCCCAACTCTGAATGGTACTGTTTAACTGAATGATCTATAAATGAGTCTGCGAATAAGGGTATGTATGATATTGTTTGCATACAGATGGCAACCAAGTTTATTCCCCTGAACTCTAAAATACTGCTCGTATTTCCTGAAATGTAACCAAGATTTTATATAAGATAGGATTTGTTGCAGTTGCTGTTTGTTGACTACGTAAGTCATGTCTATACTCCTATTACAAGATTCTTCAAAGACTAGGTGCATTTTAAGAACAGGACCATAATCTGTTTATCTTTGTACTAGCAACATACTGGGTGTCTTCCATACCACGTTCATTTGCTATATGTTCACTAAGTGGAAACTATCTGTCATTTATTTTTTAAAAAATTATAAAACAGAAGATAGGTATTTACATTTGTTGTTACAGAATAGAGAAGAAGATTTAATTTAAGGAAGTAACCATCAACTGTGTCAGTGACTCAAGAACTTAGCAGTCAATTATTTTTTCTCTGTAGGGTTTTCACATTTTAATCAAAGCAGCACTGTGAAATTCATTGAACCTGCCTTCACATGTAATCTGAAAACCTCCAAAGGAGGTAAAAAGGAGACAAGTAACATAACCAATGGGAAAATGTGTGGGACAACAGACAGGAATAAAATAAGCAATGGTGAAATTAACACCCAAGGACACCAACTGAAGGCTTCTTCCTGATGACTTTAATCATCATTCATAGACCACAGGAAAACTCCCAAGGCAGAATGAATTATGTTAACTGTTTCCTTGGAGGAACTGTAAACATTCAACTCATCTGCTTTTAAAAATTAGGATTAGAAAACTAAAATATAGTGCATTTATAGACTGAAGAAAGTTAAAGATATATGTGTATATATGTATATATATATATAATTTTTTTTTTTGAGAGAAAAGAATAGACACAGTCTGTTGTGGAAAAAGGAAGAAAAAAAATAGATGCTTGTAGGAGAAATGGGAGAAAAAAGAAGTATGTGACAGATAAAGGAATATTACAGCTGGACTTAAAATCTTAAGCAACATCAATAGAAAGTAGAAATGCATAGAATTAAGAAAAAAAGAAAGTGAAAAGGAGAGAAAAGGAGATACATAAAAAGTGAGGAAGAGGGGCTTGGAGGACTGCTTAAAGTGAAATGAAGTAGATATTGGGATGAGGGATGTGAGAGGAAAGGGTCAGAGAGGGGAAGAGAAAGAGATATAGTAAAAGAGAAAAGGAAACCCCTGCTCTCTCACACCTTTGCAGAAACAAGTCTAATGTTTTGGGTACTGCCAAGCAGAGCAGACAGCAGATGAATGGCCAGTGAGGTTACCGAGGCATGGGTGAGCTGCCTATTAGCCTGCATCAGTTACAGTTTTGTTTTCTAACACAAATCTCACCCCTGAGCTCCGAGACTATGTATTTGTTTAGGTGATATTGCCTCTCTGATTCACTGTAGGTATCTTAAAATACAATGTTGGAACCTGTTCTAGCTAGCAGGTGTCCTCATTGTGGAGCTGACATCACCATCACCCTTCTAGCTAAGCATCCATTTTCCTCACATTTATATATTTTTAAAATTCCTATGGCATGTAGATAAAATAAATAGGGATAAATATTTAAAATATGTGTTCATTTAAACATGAATGTAAATATAAAATAAAATTTTCTTATTTTATTTTAATACAAGTTTAAACAAACACACTGACACAAGATATTAATACATATGCAAGAGGACCCAATGTTAATGCAACCACAGGCAAGAGAGGATATGCTCTTGAAACTTAGATCTCAGTAAGGCTAGATGTGTTTCATTGCCTTTTTTTTTTTTTTTGCTATTGTCATTTTTAATATTTTCAGTTGAGTCTATTCCTTAGCATGAGAAAGAAAGTTAATACTTTCTAGGATTGATGCATCAGAAGAAAGAATATTTGAGGCCAATAAAGCAGCTATAAATAAGTGCAGAATCTATGCATTCAAGAAAACCACAGAGAGAGAGAGAGAGCCACTTCTCTCAAAAAATCTTGGGCTGAAAGCCAAATTATGCATAATCAATGGAGAGTCACTGGGTGCCTGATTGAAAGACAGCAGAAGGAAACCATAGTAATAGAGGAGACAGAACAGCAGCTGCATGCCAGAAGGTACACAATATTTGCAGTTTGCCTCCAGGCAAGTTGATTGCTTACTACAACTGCAACAACATCAGCAAGAAAGTATCTTGAAAGGAATACAACAGAATATAGAACAGCTGCAATCTAATCTCAGCAGTGCCCAATTTTCGAACAAAAATAAGCAGACATGAAAATAAAAAAAAAGGAAGAAAAATGAGAAAGGTCCACAAGTATAGAAAATTCTGACCTAGTTTAAAATAAAAAAGTCCAAGTGGGCAGAGATGGTAATTTCAGTGAATATTTTAAAGTAGCTATTATACATTTGTATAAAACTTAACACAAAACTGTGGTATCAGTGAATGAACAGTTGGGTCCAATGTTAGAAAATTCTAAGTAAAAGAGGAGAGTGAAAAACAGGCTTAAAACTTAGCATTCAAAAAATGAAGATCGTGGCATCCGGTCCCATCACTTCATGGCAAATAGATGGGGAAACAGTGGAAACAGTGGCTGACTTTATTTTGGGGGGCTCTAAAATGGCTACATCCTCATTTATAGTGGCAGAGTGATTGACTCAACCCAGACAAATGCTTGTTGGTAAAGCTGTGATTGGAACCCCTAAACCCTGCTTTGTCTGCTGTTCTTTTCCATTCTGTTTCCTTAGGCAAAACAAGTTAGCAGCATGAGGAGATCCATTACAAGACAATGTCCTCTCTCCTTAAGTGAGCTGAGGCTATGAGAGTTCACTGATGATTACATCCCTCATATCACTTTAGGAATGTCTTATGTAATGTGTCCTCTTGAAAGTTGTCTGTAAGTCATGAAATGAACGTGTATGAGTGACTGAACTGAACTGACTAAATCTATGGAATGGAGTAAGATTTTTCAAATCGTATATCTGATAAGTACTTAAAGTCCAAAATGTATAAAGAACTTGTGAACTTAATAGAAAGACAATATGATCAAGAAATCATAAAGGAATTGAATAGACTTCCTCCAAAAATAATCATAGAAATGTACATGAAAAGGTGCTCAGCATCACTGATCATCAGTTTAGTTCAGTTGCTAATTCGTGTCTGACTTGTGACCACATGGACTGCAGAACGCCAGACTTCCCTGTCCTTCACCATCTCCTAGAGTTTGCTCAAAATCATGTCCATTGAGGGCCTGATGCCATCCAACCTTCTCATCCTCTGTCATCCGCTTCTACTCATGCCTTCAATCTTTCCCAGCATCAGGGTCTTTTCCAATGAATCGGCACTTCCTAGAAAGTGGCCAGAATATTGGAGTTTCAGCTTCAGCATCAGTCCTTCCAATGATTATTCAGGACTGATTTCCTTTAGGATGGACTGGTTTCATTTACTTGTAGTCCAAGGGACTCTCAAGAGTCTTCTTCATTACCACAGTTTGAAAGCACCCAATTCTTTGGTACTCAGACTTCTTTATGGCCCAAAATTCACATCCATATATGACTACTGGACAAACCATAACTTCGACTATATGAACCTTTGTTGGCAAAGTAACACCTCTGCTTTTTAATGTGCTATGTTTCTCATAGCTTTTCTTCTAAGAAGCATATGTCTTTAATGTCTTTACTGTAGCTACTGTCTGCCTTGATTTTGGAGCCCAAGAAAATAAAATTTGTCACTGTTTACATTGTTTTCCCATCTATTTGCCATGAAGTGATGGGACTGGATGCCATAATCTTCATTGTTCGAATGCTGAGTTTTAAGCCAGCTTTTCACACAGCTCTTTCTCCCTCATCAAGTCACTGTTTAGCTCCTCTGCTCTCTGCCATTATGTCGGCATCATCTGTATATCTGAGGCTCTTGATGTTTCTCCTGGCAGTCTTGATTCCAGCTTCTGATGAATCCAGATTGGCATTTTGCATGATGTGCTCTGCATGTGAATTAAATAAGAAGGGTGACAATATACAGCCTTGATGTATTCTTTTCCCACTTTTGAACCAGTTCTTTGTTCCAAGTCTTGTTCTAATTGTTGTTTCTTGACTTGCATACGGTTTTCTCAGGAGATAGGTAAAGTGGTCTGGTATTCCCATCTCCTTAACAATTTTCCACAGTTTGTTGTGATCCACACAGTCAAACACATTAGCGTAGTTAATGAAGCAGAAGTAGATCATTTTCTGGAATTCTCTTGCTTTTTCTATGATCCAGAGGATGTTGGCCATGTGATCTCTGGTTTATCTGCCTTTTCTAAATACAGCTTGTGTACATCTGAAAGTGCTCAGTTTGTCTACTGTTGAAGCCATGCTTGAAGGATTTTGAGCATTACCTTGCTAGCATGTGAAATGAGCAGAATTGCATGATAGCTTGAACATTTTTTGGCATTGCCCTTCTTTGGGATTGAAGTGAAAACTGACATTTTCCAGTCCTGTGGCTACTCCTGAGTTTTCCAAATTTGCTGGCACAATGAGTGCAGCACTTTCACTTTCATTTTTTAGGATTTGAAATAGCTCAACTAGAATCACATTACCTCCACTAGCTTTGTCTGTAAGAATGCTCCCAAGACTCACTTTACTTCACACTCCAGGATATCTGGCTCTAGTGAGTGAACCACCATCATGGTTATCCAGGTCATTAAGACCTTTCTTGCACAGTTCTTCTCTGTATTCTTGACACCTCTTCTTCATCTCTTCAGCTTCGGTTAGGTCCTTGCCTTGTCTGTCCTTTAGTATTCCCATATATGCATGAAATATTCCCTTTGTGTCTCCAATTTTCTTGAAGGAATCTCTAGTATTTCCCATTCTATTGTTTCCCTCTATTTCTTTGCATTTTTTTCATTGAGAAAGACCTTTTTGTTTCTCCTTACTATTCTTTAGAAGTCTACATTCAGTTGGGTATATATTTTCCTTTCTCCTTTCCCTTTGGCTTCTCTTCTTTCCTCAGCTATTTGTAAGGTCTCCTCAGATAGCCATTTTGCCTTCTTGGGTTTCTTTTTCTTTGGATGGTTTTGGTCACTGTCTCCTGTACAGTGTTACAAACCTCTGCCCACTGTTCTTCAGGCACTCTATCTGCTCTAATCCATTGGATCTATTTGTCACTTCCACTGTATAATCATAAGCGATTTGATTTAGCTCATACGTGAATGGCCTAGTGGTTTCTTCTATTTTTTTCAGTTTAAATCTTAACTGGGTAGTAAGGAACTCATGATCTGAGCCATGGTCAGCTCCAGGTCTTGTTTTTGCTGACTTTGTAGAGCTTCTCCATCTTCAGTTGCAAAGAATATAATCAATCTGATTTTGGTATCAACCATCTGGTGATGTCCATATGTAGAGTCTGCTCTTGTGTTGTTGGAAGAGGGTGCTTGCGATGACCAGTGCATTCTCTTGGCAAGACTTTGTTAGCCTTTGCCCTACTATATTTTGTACTCCAAGGCCAAAGTTGCCCGTTACTCCAGGTATCTCTTGACTTCCTACTTTTGCATCCAAGTCTCCGTGATGAAAAGGATCTCTCTCTCTCTCTTTTTTTTTTTTTTTTCCTGTTAGTTCTGGAAGGTCTTGTAGGTCTTCTGAGACTGTTTGACTTCAGCTTTTCCAGAATTACTGGTTGGGGTATACACTTGGCTTACTGTGATGCTGGATTATTTAATTTGGAAAGGGACCAAGATCACTCTGTCATTTTTGATATTACACACAAGTACTGCATTTTGGAGTTTTTTGTTGCCTATAAGGGCTACTCCATTCCTCTAAAGGATTCTTGCCTACAGTAGTAGATAAAATGGCCATTGGATTAAACTTGCCAATTCCCATCTATTTTATTTATTTATTTTTATTTTTTTCTTCTTTTTTTCCCACTTATTTTTATTAGTTGGAGGCTAATTACTTTACAATATTGTAGTGGTTTTTGCCATACATTGACATGAGTCAGGCATGGATTTACATGTGTTCCCCATCCTGAACCCCCCTCCCACCTCCCTCCCCATCCCATCCCTCTGGGTCATCCCAGTGCTCCAGCCCCGAGCACTTGTCTCATGCATGCAATCTGGATTGGCGATCTGTTTCACACTTGATAATATACATGTTTCGATGCTGTTCTCTCAGATCATCCCACCCTTGCCTTCTCCTATAGAGTTCAAAAGTCTGTTCTATACATCTGTGTCTCTTTTTCTGTCTTGCATATAGGGTTATCATTACCATCTTTCTAAATTCCATATATATGCATTAGTATACTGTATTGGTCTTTATCTTTCTGGCTTACTTCACGCTGTATAATGGGCTCCAGTTTTATCCATCTCAGTAGAACTGATTCAAATATATTCTTTTTAATGGTTGAGTAATATTCCGTAGTGTATATGTACCACAGCTTTCTTATCCATTCGTCTGCTGATGGACATCTAGGTTGCTTCCATGTCCTGGCTATTACAAATACTGATGCGAAGAACATTGAGGTATACGTGTTTCTTTCAGATCTGGTTTCCTCGGTGTGTATGCCCAGGACTGGGATTGCTGAGTCATATGGCAGTTTTATTTCCATTTTTTAAAGGAATCTCCACACTGTTCTCCATAGTGGCTGTACTAGTTTGCATTCCCACCAACAGTGTAAGAGGATTCCCTTTTATTCACACCCTCTCCAGCATTTATTGCTTGTAGACTTTTGGATAGCAGCCATCCTGACTGGCATGTAATGGTACCTCATTGTGGTTTTGATTTGCATTTCTCTGATAATGAGTGATGTTGAGCATCTTTTCATGTGTTTGTTAGCCATCTGTATGTCTTCTTTGGAGAAATGTCTGTTTAGATCTTTGACCCATTTTTTGATTGGGTCATTTATTTTTCTGGAATTGAGCTGCAGGAGTTGCTTGTATATTTTTGATATTAATCCTTTGTCTGTTTCTTCATTTGCTATTATTTTCTTCCATTCTGAAGGCTGTCTTTTCACCTTGCTTATAGTTTCCTTTGTTGTGCAAACTCTCACTGTTTGCAGATGACATGATCCTCTATATAGAAAACACTAAAGACTACCAGAAAATTACTAGAGCTAATCAATTAATATAGTAAAGTTGCAGGATATAAAATTAACACACAGAAATCCCTTGCAGTCCTATACACTGAGGAAACAGAAAGAGAAATTAAGGAAACAATACCATTCACCATTGCAACAAAAAGAATAAAATACTTAGGAGTATATCTACCTAAAGAAACAAAAGACCTATACATAGGAAACTATAAAACACTGATGAAAGAAATCAAAGAGGACAAAATAGATGGAGAAATATACCGTGTTCATGGATTGGAAGAATCAATATTGTTTAAATGAGTATATTCCCAAAGCAATCTATAGATTCAATGCACTCCCTATCAAGTTACCAACAGTATTCTTCTCATAACTAGAACAGATAATTTCACAATTTGTATGGAAATACAAAAAAAACCTCAAATAGCCCAAGCAATCTTGAGAAAGAAGAATGGAACTGGAGGAATCAACCTGCCTGACTTCAGGCTCTACTACAAAGCCATAGTCATCAAGACAGTATGGTACTGGCACAAAGACAGAAATATAAATCAATGGAATAAAATAGAAAGCCCAGAGGTAAATCCACATTCCTATGGACACCTTATCTTCGACAAAGGAGGCAAAGATACACAATGGAAAAAAGACAACCTCTTTAACAAGTGGTGCTGGGAAAACTGGTCAACCACTTGTAAAAGAATGAAAGTGGAACACTTTCTAACACCATACACAAAATTAAACTCAAAATGGATTAAAGATCTAAATGTAAGACCAGAAACTATAAAACTCCTAGAGGAGAAGATAGGCAAAGCACTCTCTGACATAAATCACAGCAAGATCCTCTATGACCCACCTTCCAGAATATTTGAAATAAAAGCAAAAATAAACAAATGGGACCTAATTAAACTTAAAAGCTTTTGCCCATTCCCATCTATTTTAGTTCACTGATTCCTCCAGTGTCAATATTCACTCTTCCCATCTCCTGTTTAACCACCCAATTTATTTTGATTCTTGGACCTAATATCCCAGCTTTACATTTCTTTAATAATGAATAATTCTATAATTTGTATAGAAAAGCTAGCAACCTAGAATACCCAAAGGAGGTTTGTTTTTTTTTTTTCTTATTTTTATTTTTTTAATGGAAGAGAAAAATAATGAAGGATCACACAATAGTTGCTAAGATCTAATTTACGTCAGTGTTCATCAAGTCAGCTCAGTATCCATGTATATGTACATATACACACACTTTTTTTAGATTTCCTTCTCATAAAGATCGTCATTGAATAGGATTTCCCAGAATAATAGGCTTTTATTAATTATCTATTTTATACATAGCAGTGTATGTATGTCAATTCTATCTAGTCTCCCAGTTTTTCCCACCCTCCCTTCCCCATTTGGTAACCATAAGTTTATTCTCTACATCTGTGATTCTGTTTATGCTTTTCCAATAAGTTCCTCTGTATCTTTTTACTAGATTCCCCATATAAGCAAGAGTATGCAATATTTGTTCTTCTCTTTCTGACTTATTTCACTCTCTCTGACAATCTCTAGGTCTATCCATGTCTCTGAAAATGACACTATTTCTTTTTATAGCTGAGTAATATTCCACTGTTTTATACATTTACCACATCTTCTTTATCCAGTCCTCTATTGATGGATATTTAGGTTGCTTCCACTCCTGGCTATTGTAAAGAGTACTGAAATGAGTATTGGAGTGCATGTCTTTTGAATTGTGGTTCTATCTGGGATTAATGCCCAGTAGTGGGACTGCTGGATCATGTGGTAGCTCTATTTTTAGTTTTTTGAAGAATCTTCAAACTCTTCTCCATAGTGGCTGTACCAGTTTACATTCCCACCAACAGTGTAGGAGGGTTCCCCTTTCCTACACACCCTCTCCACCATTTATTTTTCATAGATTTTTTGATAATAGCTATTCTGACTGGTGAGGTGATAACCACATTGTGATTTAGAGTTACATTTATTTAATATTGTATAGAAAAGCTATACATAATTTGTATAGAAAAGCTAGCAATCTATAACACCCAAAGGAAGGTTTTCTTTCCCTTTTTTTTTTTTTTCTTTTTAATGGAAGAGAAAAGAATGAAGGATCACATGATAGATGCTAAGATCTAATTTAAGCCAGTGTTCATCAAGTCAGTTCGGTATCCATGAAAGGACAGACATAAATATCATAGAACAAAATTGAAAGTACAAAACAGGCTCAAGTATATATAGTAAATTGATCTTTAAAAAGTTAAGGTGGCAGTTTAGTGAGAGAAATAAAAACCTTTTTGACAAATGGTAATAGAACAACTGCATATAAATAGGATAAATAAGGATAAAAATAAACATGATCCATCTTTATATACAAAAGTTAACTTTAAATGAGTCACAGACTAAAATATAAACCATGAAACTTTGATATACCTAGAAAAATAGAGAAGAAATATTTTACAACTTTCAGGCATGCAAATGTTTTTAGGTAAGATACCAAAAAAACATGGATTTTATTTAAAAATTAAATGTTTTATAGGTAATGGTATATATATATGTTAGATGATTGAAAATAGATGGATGACAGAAATATAGATAGGTGATAGACAAAATGATGTATGCTTCAGGAAGTCAGTGATCTTCACCTCTTATGATTCTGGCATATACTGTCATATATTTATTGAATATTGCTTTACAAGATTTAACGGTTCTTTGATAGTAGGATGTACAACACACTGACACTTGGGTAAATGAAAGGCAGAATCCTTTGTTACTTATGTTCTAAGGGAGGGAAGACTGTTAGCATAGCCGCAGGAGGGGTTGCACCTGGGGACAGAATCCCAAGTTTGAGGTTTTGCGGGGCTGCCCATGTATGGTATTCAAGTATGGGAGGGTATCTAGATTTTGCTCCCTGTGGATTGGCTAACCTGAGATATTTCACAGGTCCGGGACAAGGGGCTGTCCTTAATTGTAGGGTTCCTTCCCCTGGGGCTATTATGGTAGGTGCACAGTGGCCTGGAGAGTGAGAGCTCTACAAGGGGAGAGGTTGGCTTGTGGACTTAATCCATTGCTCAAAAAGGGAAACTAACTAACAGATCTCTTACACGCATTCTCAGTCACCCAGTTAGGTCCCACTCTTTGTGACCCCACAGACTATAGCCCATCAGGATCCTCTGTCAGTGGAATTTTTCAGGCAAGAATACTGGGGTGGGTTGCCATTTCTTTCTCCAAGGGATCTTCTCGACCCAGGGATCGATCCTGTGTCTCCTGCGTTTCCTGCATTGGCAAGTGTATTCTTTTACCACTGTGCCACCAGGAAAGCCTGGGACAGATCTCTAGCCAGGGTCTACAATACTGGGTTAAGACAGAATTTTGTAAAACTGTATTTACAAATAATTATACACCTTGGGGGGAAAAATTCCTAAATTTTGAGGGTGATGGAGAACAAACAGAATGAACAAACAGAACATTTAAAGTAACTAGTCTGAACCAATATAAACAAAAGTAGGTTAGAATTATGTTTATTTAAGAAAAATTCCCATAACAATTCACAGAGCTGGAACATCTTTTAATATTCATGACTTGGGAACACCTCTGAAAGAATTATTTATAGAATTGTTTTCAGAAAGTAAAGCAAATGGTACATAAGACATATTTCAGATCATTTTCTTGACCACTTAGTAGTAGTCAGAAATACAAACCCAGCAATTTGTCTGCATCTCCTCTAAGTCGATCAGTTCAGATTAATCATACACAGATCATGAGTCTACTGAATTATCTGTGCTCTAAAGAATGCTCACTGTTTAGAAAGGAGACTGGACTCTTTCATTAGATATTTTATTTTGCATTTCATAGTTGGGAAAAAAAAAAAAGTCAGTCACCATTTCAGTCAAATCTAAAAATGAGAAAATCAGCATCTTCCACCATGCAAAAATTCAAAAAGCATATTGCTCCAAATTGCATATTTCCAAATTTTGAATGCTGTGCAATGTGCCTAACTCTAATTTCCTAACATTATAATACTTTAATGTATAAAAAAATCTGGCTCTAACCCAACGAAATTTCCATTTACATAAATATATCATTTTGACTTTTTGTTTCAATAGTTCCTAACATAATGAATTTTTAAATTTTTTTTAATTCCTAAAATATTCTTGTAATATACTATCCTAGGAAGATAGAAACACTTTACTGGTCCATTATAAATTAAAGATTTAGAATAAATCACAAGCTTTTGTAATTAATTAAAGCCTCCTCCCAACAGTATCTTCAAAAATGTTTGTATTTTCCTCATATATCTAGACACCAACAGCTTTTCTTCTACTCCATTAACACTTTGATGCATTTCCTCCCACTGTCTACATTTAGAAAAAAAATTGAAGTATAATTGACCTACAACACTATGTTAGTTTCAGGTACACAACATAGTGATTCAATATTTCTCTATTCATTACAAAATGATCACCATATGTCCAGTTACCATCTGCCACCATACAC
The DNA here is from genome assembly GCF_019320065.1 of Cervus canadensis. NCBI lineage: Eukaryota > Metazoa > Chordata > Mammalia > Artiodactyla > Cervidae > Cervus > Cervus canadensis. The sequence goes on along the minus strand of NC_057398.1, from coordinate 64,263,006 downwards.
AGATAATACAGTATAATTGGCCATATTTTTTATGCTGTGTATTTCATCCAAATGACTCATTTATTTTGTAACTGAATGTTTGTAACTCTTAATCTCCCTTACCTCTCTCACTCATCCTCTGACTCCCTCCACCCCAGCAACTACCAGTCTGTTCTCTGTGTGTGTGTGTGTGTGTGTGTGTGTGTGTGTTAAGTCCACATATAAATGAAGTCATACAGTATTTGTCTTTTTTGTGAGACTTACTTCACTTAGCATAATATCCTCTAGTCCTCCTATTTTGTCACAAATGGCAAGATTTCATTTTTCTTATGCCTGAGTAATATACCTCTGTGTGTGTGTGTGTGTGTGTGTGTGTGTGTGTGTATCCCCCACATATTTTTCATCCACTCACGTACTGGTGGACACAGGTTGCTTCCACATTTTGACTATTATAAACAATGCTGCAATGAACAAAGGGGTGCATATACCTTTTTGAATTTGAATTAGAGCTTTTGTTTTCTTTTTAAAAATACTAAAAAAAATACTCAAAAGTGGTATTTTTGTTGAAGATTACTGTATCTATGTTTATTAGTGGAATTGACCTGTAATTTTATTTTTTTTGTGGTGTCTGGTTTTAGTATTTCAGCAAATGAGTTCAGGAGCTTTCCTTCCTCTTCAGTTTTGTAGAATAGTTTGAATATGTTAAGTACCAACTGCTTTTTAAATATTTGGTAGAATTCACCTGTGAAACTATCTGATCCCAAACTTTTTTTTGTTGAAAGTTTATACATTACTGATTCAGTTTAATTACTTTTAAATGGTTTGTTCATATTTTCTGTTTCTTCCTGACTCAATCTTAGCATATCCACATTTCTATGAATTTGTCCATTCTTATTGGTGGTCCTTTTTATTAGGTTATAATTGTTCATAGTCATTTCTTATAATACTTTGCATTTCTGTGGTATTGATTCTAACTTTTCCAGTTTCATTTCTGATTTTATTTATTTGAGCCTTCTGTCTTTTTTTCTTGATAAGCCTGGCTAGTTTATTTTTTTCAAAGAACCAGCTCTTAGATTAATTGATTTTTCTATTTTTTAATTCAGTTCTGTTAAAAACGTTGTTTCCTGAAGTATGCTTATGTTGCTATAAATGTCCCTCCTAGAACAGGTTTTGCTGCATTGCCATAAAATTTTGGATCATTCTCAAATGTGTGTCTTGGTGTCTTTCATTGGTTTTAGAAAACTATTAGTTCTCTATTTCCTTCAAATAGTTCTACTTCCCCATTCCCTTTTTGGGAGACCAATAACATACATGTTAGAGCTTTTTACAATGTCATAGCATCCCGTATATCTTTCATACTGTTTATATTTTCTCATTTTTTCTCTTTGTGTTTCAATCTGTGTAATTTTACTTATCCCAGTCTCAATTTGTTCATCTGTTCTTCTGTACTTAAGCTCTTATTTAACTTATACAATTGACCCTTGAACAGTGTGGGGATAATGGGGACATTGCCTCCCCATTTGGTCCAAAAGTTGTGTATAATTTTGATTCCCACCAGAATGAACTACTAGTAGCCTCATTTTGGCCAGAGGCCAAATATATAACATATACTTATAAGTATATAACATATACTTATAATATATACTTATATGTTATATATATAACATATACTTATGTTATATATAACATATATATACTTGTATATATATATACTTATAACATATACTGTTATAACATATACTTATAACATATACTGTTCACTAACAGATATTTTGTATGATACACACACACACACACACACACACATTTTATGCATTCATGAGACACCTAACTTTCCCTTAAATTTTTAAATTTAAGTTATATGGTTTGCCTGCCTGCAAGTCTTTTCAAATTGTCATAAATCTCAAAAAAAATATTTCCAATACATTATTGAAGAAAATCTGCAAATAGTTGGACCCATGCAATTCAACCCTGTATTTTTCAAGGAGTTCAGTTCAGTTCAGTTCAGTTCAGTCACTCAGTCGTGTCCAACTCTCTGCGACCCCATGAATCGCAGCATGCCAGGCTCCTGTCCATCACCAACTCCCAGAGTTTACTCAAACTCATGTCCATTGAGTTGGTGATGCCATCCAGCCATCTCATCCTCTGTCATCCCCTTCTCATCCTGCCCCCAATCCCTCCTAGCATTAGGGTCTTTTCCAATGAGTCAACTCTTCGCATGAGGTGGCCAAAGTATTGGAGTTTCAGCTTCAGCATCAGTCCTTCCAATGAACACCCAGGACTGATCTCATTTAGGATGGACTGGTTGGATTTCCTTGCAGTCCAAGGGACTCTCAAGAGTCTTCTCCAACACCACAGTTCAAAAGTATCAGTTATTCGGCACTCAGCTTTTTTCACCATCCAACTCTCACATCCATACATGACCACTGGAAAAACCATAGCCTTGACCAGATGGACCTTTGTTGGCAAAGTAATGTCTCTTTTTTTTTTAATATGCTATATTCAAGAGTTAACTGTAGCTTAAAAAAATATTTTAAACTCTAAAATGCATTTGATTCTTTTGTATCTGCTTATTCTGGGAGGAAATTTTCTGCCTTTTCCAATATTTTCTGATATACATTAATGCTAGTAGTTTTACAGTCCATTCCTATGGATCTCTTTCCATTTTATGTTCAACTGCTGTCTTTGGAAATTTGCTCCTATTTAATAGCATTTAAACTTTTTTGATAGGATGAAAGACACTTTCTTGAAACTTGTAGACTTCTACAGCATCAAGGGAAAACTGTTCACAGAATATGGCTTCACTGACTGAGGCTTCCTTTTTCCTGGAATTTTGGTCCTCCAGTCCCATCTGCTATGTCATCCCTAAATATAAGTTCCACTTCCTCAGCCCATGTGAATGTCAATTCTCTTTGGACTCTGTGCAAAAAGTTTGTCAAAATCCTCTAGCAGAGCCGATGGTGAAGAAAGTGCTTATAGTACAATATTTCAGTATTCCATAGATGGCAACCATGCACGTCCCGCCTGTTGTAGTTGCTGCTCCAGGCTATCAGATGTTTTTGTGTTTTTGAACATTTCCAGCTTTCTTAGATTTTTTGTTTTTGTTTTGATTTGGGAGGGAAAGTTCAGTAGGATATCTTGGTCAGAACTTGAAGGCTCTTTATTTTTATTTGTAAGAAAATAAAGAATGAATTTTGAGGAATGTACAAGCATAGATGTTTTTAACATAGAATTTTTTTGGAACAGATCTCCATGAAAAGGGTCATTTGAGAGCCAAGGTGCTCTCTCACATTGATTTTCAAAAGGTGCATGTGCTTTTAAAATGTTTTTTTTAGAGGGTTGACAGCTTTCTTAGTTCAGTTTGGTATATCTGCATCTTGATTTCTATATTTTAATAAAATTAGTTTTTTGTTATAGGATTTTATTTAATACCTTGCTCGTATAGAACACAGTTAATCTTATAGAATTTGAAGATAAAAGAATAAGAATAGCTATTCAATAAAAATAGAGTAAATATATTGGAAGCAGAAGAAAAGAATGCTGACATATCAAAGTTGTACATTAACAAGGATCTGGAACTCTATTTCAAATTTGAATGAGTGGTAAATGCATTTTTACATCAGAAGCATTTTTTTTTGAAAGTATGTATTATTATGTGAACAAATCATTGAAAAACAGAAGTAATAAATCAATTATAGTGAGTGTTATTTAGCTATTTAAATCATAGGATTTATGATTATTTTCTTATCTAGACTTTAAACACTATAATTTAACAGTATAGAGCTTGTATATCACACATAAGTACTGTAAACTGCATGGAAAATTAATGATAGTGTTCTTTATTTCTAGGTCTATTATGTTATAATTACAATTCTTTTAACTTTCATTAAAGTGCAGAGAGCAAAAAAAATTTCTATACTAACTTTAAAAAGGAATTTCAAAAGACAAGAAAATTACATTTTTCATATTAACTTTTTTCAAAAAACCTGGAAAGTTACACAAATGCAATTTTGTTTTACAGAATGCATACAGTTCATTCTAACTAGTCAGTGTTTGCCAAGAAACTATAATAATAATGGCTAGTTCATATCATTCCTCAACTTCTCTGAGTAAATACCTTGTTCCTTTAATATTTTACTAAATTTTTTTTTTGCATTTTCTGGAAATACTTTATTTATAAACTTATCTGGTTTAGAATACTTAGTGTAAAGCAACATTTTAAGTTTTTATACAGTCAGGTAAGCCAAAAGCTGCAGTGAATATTTAGAGTAAACTACAATTTTACTGTTTACTTACTAATAAATTAAAACATGTTTACTAAAGAAAATAGATCAAGTATTTGCTGGTAAAATAAGAACTTTAGGCAGAACAGGTTAAAACATATGGTGCATTTTAATTCTAACATATGGAAGTTAAAAAGTGCATATTTGCAGTTAGAGCCATAGACTGTATGTACAAAATATAGTATTGAATTATTTATAGAAAAAATACAAGAATAGTTTTTTCTCTGAAATTATACCAACCAACAAATAATCTATCTGGAAGAACCAGAAGTGATTAAAGGTCTATATTTATTAAAAGGGAGAAAAAACACCAAATATCACATATTGATATATGTCAAAACATCTCATTACTTAACTTCAGATACTAAATCAAGATTCCAAGGCTGTCCATGGCCTTGAGTCTCTCTTCTATGGTAAGTCCAAGAATACAGAACAAATTAATGAACCATTATGAAATATCAGAATATAGGAATTAAGCAAAATCACATAAAGAGTAAAGACAAATTCAATTCATTTAATAAGGAATTCATAGCTTGAGGTAAAGCATGAAAGAAATGGTATGAATGTTCATGGGATAGGAGGACTCCTGGGCCACCTTCTGTGGAATGACTGAAGTTACCAGATAAGGAAGAGCAGGTAGATTGTTAGTTTCTAGTCCTCTTAAGAGAAAACCAATCCTCATCCCAGTTCCTGAGAAGGAGAGTACTAAAGAATGTTCAAGCCACTGGACAATTGCACTCATCTCCCATGCTAGTAAGGTTATGCTCAAAATCCTCCAAGCTACATTACAGAATTACATGAACTGAGAACTGCCAGACTTCCAAACTAGTTTTAGAAAAGACAGAGGGACCAGAGACCAAATTGCCAACATTCTCTGGATCATAGAGAAAGTGAGAGAATTTCAGAAAAAAAAAAATCTACCTCTGTTTCATTGTCTAAGCTAAAGCCTTTCACTGTGTAGATCATAACAAACTGTGGAAAGCTCTTAAAGAGAGGGGAATACCAAACCATCTTACTGGTCTCCTAGGAAACCTGTATGCTGGTCTAGAAGCAATAGTTGGAACCCTGTATGAAATAACTGACTGGTTCAGGATTGAGAAAGGAGCTCAACAAGACTGTTTATTGACATCCTGTTTATTTAAGTTATATGCTGAGCACATCATGCAAAATGTTAGGCTGGATGAATTACAAGCTGGAATCAAGATTGCTGGGAGAAATATCAACAACCTCAGGTATCAGATGACACCATTGTAATGGCCAAAAACAAAGAGGAACTAAAGAAGCTCTTGATGAGGGTGAAGGATGAGAGTGAAAATGCTAGCTTAAAACTCAATATTAAAAAATAAACTAACATCATGGCATCCAGTCTCATCACTTCATGGCAAATAGAAGAGGAAAATGTGGAGGCAGTGGCACATTTCCTCTTCTTGGGCTCTAAAATCACTGCAGATGGTGACTGCAGCCATGAAATTAGAAGACAATTCCTTCTTAGCAGGAAATCGATGACAAACCTAGACAGTGTGTTAAAAAGCAAACACCACTTTGCCGACAGGGGTCCATATAGTCAAGGATATGATCTTTCCAGTAGTCATGTATGGATGTGAGAGCTGGACAATAAAGAAGGCAGAGTGCTGAGGAGTTGATGCTTTTGAATAGTGTTGGAGAAGACTCTTGAAAGTCCCTTTGAAAGCAAGGAGATCAAACCAGTCAAGATTAAAGTAAATCAATCTTGAATACCCTTTGGAAGGACTGATGCTGAAGCTGAACCTCCAATAATTTGGCCACCTGATGCGAAGAACCAACTCAATGGAAAAGACACTGATGCTGGGAAAAATACAAGGCAAAAGGAGAAGGCAGCAGAGGATGAGATGGTTAGATAGCATCGCTGGTTCAATGGACTTGAATCTGAGCAAACTCCAAGAGACAGTGAAGGACAGGGAAGCCCGGTGTGCTGCAGTTCATGGGGTTGCAGGGAGTCAGGCATGGTTTAGTGAGTGAAGAACAACAAATACACATACACACACACACACACACAACATATTTTTCAAGTAAATGTATAAAAATTACATTAACTTCACTATGCAGTTTGCTACATTATTAGCATATAAGATAAAGGAAAAGCAATTAGAAAGATGAAAATAAGTAATATTTTTGGTACAGTATGGAGTAGAGTAGCATCAATAGAGTTTTTCCATTAAGGGGTGGTTGGAAAATAGATTATGTTCTGTTGGACAAATGGTCTCTGGTCACAACTACTGAAGTTTTCTCTTGCAGTGAGGAAACACCAACAGATAAATGAATGCATGTGATTTTGTTCCAATTATACTTAATTTATATAAGTAGGTGATTAGCAGGCTTTAGTCCATGAACCATAGTTTTTTGACCTTTGAAGGAGAGCATAAAGCAAGCTAGGTAGGAAAAAATCCTACAGGCTATAACAGTGGGCAGTTTTACTAAGCTGAAGGGAAATCTGTCTCCATTTCTTTTTTCTTTTTTAAAAAACATTATTTATTTATTTGGCTGTGCCAGGTCTTAGTTGTGGCATGTAGGATCTAGTTCCCTGACCAGAGATTGAACCCTAGCCCTGCGCATTGGGAGCAGAAGTCCTAGCCACTGGCCCAGCAGGGGAGTCCTAGGTCTCCATTTCAATTAAAAATGTCTTTATATGTGAAATTTATACATATAGCTCAATAGTATATGTAATGGTTACAGGCATGCCTCAGATAATTGCAATTTCAGTTCAGATCATTGCAATACATTGAGTATTGTGGTAAAGCAAGTCATATGAATTTTTTATTTCTCAGTATATTTATAAGTTATATGTATACTATACATAGTCTATCAAGGGTGCAATAGCATTATGTCTAAAATAGCAATGAAAATTAATTTAAAAAACACTTATTATTAAAAAAAATGTCAACCATCATCTGGGACTTCAGCAAACTGTAATTTTTTCTGTGATAGTAAAAGCTCAAAGATCATTGATCACAGATCATCATAGCAAGTATAATATTGAAAAAGTTTAAAATATTGAGACAATTAACAACATGTGGCACAGAGACACAAGGTGAATAAATGCTGTTGGGAAGTGGTGCCAGAAGACTTGCTGGATGCAGGGTTGGCACAAACCTTCAATTTGTTAAAAAGCAAACAAAATATCTGTGAAGTGAAGTAAAGCAAGCTGTGTCAGTATATACCTGAAGTGATGCTCACCAAGTGCTAAGAAAAAGTATTTCAGTTTGTGGTGTTACAGGTTTTATTTTTCATATATATATATATATGTATATTAGTAATTCAATGGCTTTAGTTCTTGAGGTTGTTGGGAGTTTTTTGTTTTCTCATGAATTTTATAAATCTTATTTATTTAAAAATAAGATCTGTTTTATTTTTACCTAAATTGAAAGTTAAATACTGAAATAAATAGCCTATTGAGACTCTAGTTACTATATATTAAATAAGCTTCTCTTGTATATCAATTAAAATGATAAAAACCTTGGAGGAGCTCCTTGGTATGAACCCAGACTACTTAAGGTATTTTTCTGTTTTAGTTAATACATTTTCGTAATCTTTGTATATTCAGCATTATACATCAAGAAACAAAAGGCTATATGAGTAATTGATACTGGAGGGAGAAAGAGAAATAATAATTTCAAATAAGACTTGACATGTTATTAAAATATGTTATTTTAGATTGAGGTATGTGGAATGTAATGTTAAAATGAATGTGTACCAAACCAACCAAATGATATAGGAATGGGTTTATATCCTTATTTTTTTCCTTACAAAGTTATTTTTCTCAAACTCTGTAGGCTAAAGTTCTTTTTCGAGGTTATATAAACTACTAACATTTTCTGATTCAAAATACACAAACATTTACAGAATGCATACAGGGAGTTGGTTGAGCAGTTTGTGGATCAGTCCAAACAGAATGATGGCAAAAAAAAAAAAAATTGTGTTCTCAGATTACAATTTCAGTTCATCAAACCTTTACTTTGATTTAAAAATCAAATAAATATTTGCCACAAAATATTTCTAATGGTGATAGCAGAAAAGTATGCTATTTTAGAAATAGCAAAAATAGTAAATGTCAATAGTAAAGTAATATGTGGTATTACGTACTCACTGGAATGCTTTATAGTTAATATTTTTATAATATAAGATGATATTTCCCTATCATCATTGGAGCTGTGCTTTTATTTATTTTACAAGTCATCATCTCGGGTAGTCACTTATCTGTGCCTCTGTTATAAGAGATATTTATTTAGAAACTAGTATTTTGAGTCTTGTCTAAAGCTTTGAAAGAGAGAGAAAATCACCATTAGTCTGTGAAGGAAATACAAAGTTCATGCACTGCCCTATACATTTCTCGTTTCTGAGCTACCAATCTTAGTTTTAGTTTTTAGTATGTTTCTTTAGAAAGCAGGAAAGGACATTTACTATAATCCTTGTTTTCACTACCAAGAAAAGATTGTATTTGTAACAACACAAAATGACAGTTTGCAAAGTTATCATCCTTGAGCTATTTTACATAGAATGCTTCATGTGACAGTTCCTAAGTTATTTTATTACCTCTGTCTACAAAATCCTAGTAGTTCCCTCACTCTCTCCCTATCACAATAGAGACATTGGAAGAACTAGAACCAATTTTAATTTGCAGCTCCCAGATGTGGGAAGAGAATGAATATTAAAATCAAGTTTATTTTGCATATAGGGTTATCATTACCATCTTTCTAAATTCCATATATATGCATTAGTATACTGTATTGGTCTTTATCTTTCTGGCTTACTTCACTCTGTATAATGGGCTCCAGTTTCATCCATCTCATTAGAACTGATTCAAATGAATTCTTTTTAATGGCTGAGTGATATTCCACTGTGTATATGTACCACAGCTTCCTTATCCATTCGTCTGCTGATGGGCATCTAGGTTGCTTCCATGTCCTGGCTGTTGTAAACAGTGCTGCAATGAACATTGGGGTGCACGTGTCTCTTTCAGATCTGGTTTCCTTGGTGTGTATGCCCAGAAGTGGGATTGCTGGGTCATGTGGCAGATCTATTTCCAGTTTTTTAAGAAATCTCCACACTGTTCTCCATAGTGGCTGTACTAGTTTGCATTCCCACCAGCCCAGGTTGGATGCATGAGACAAGTGCTCGGGGCTGGTGCACTGGGAAGACCCAGCGGAATCAGGTAGAGAGGTAGGTGGGAGGGGGGATTAGGATGGGGAATACATGTAAATCCATGGCTGATTCATGTCAATGTATGGCAAAACCCACTACAATATTGTAAAGTAATTAGCCTCCAACTAATAAAAATAAATGAAAAAAAAAAAGAGAAAAAAAATCAAGTTTACTTTGCAGTGAAGGCAAATTTATTTTAATTTGTTCTACTCTTCATATTTCTCTATGAAAGTTTTAAAGAAAATATAGTTTTAAAGACATATAGTTTAATAATAGCTAATGTACAAATTAAAGAGTCAAGTTTAGCATTCAAGGAAAATATATATTGTGTAATGGTTCTATACCTAAGTAGCTTAATTCTGACTGACATAAAGTAAAAATATAGGTGTTTCTAATGGGCAGGGAATGCAGTAATTCATAGACCCTCAGTCTTATCATCTTATGGAGCCAGAAAAAACAGAGATGGAATCTTACTGACCCCGTTAGTCAATAAAGGGGAAAAAGATATGGCCAAGAGTCTGTTTTGGGTGGTGGTGATATTTCTTGGACAGATCTGGTTTCAGTTCATATTTACAACTACTTAATCCCTATTTTCAAGGGCTTGGTGATTTAGCCACAGCTAACTGTGGTAAGGGTGGAAAATGAAGTCCAGCTGTCAGAAAAGAGAAGAGAAAATGACCTTGGTAAAGAACTGACCAATCTCTGCTACAAAGAATTTAGCATTTAAATTGTGACTATAATTTGAACCCTTTTAACATACAGTCTTTATACAGTTAAAACTATCAGAATGGGAACTCTCATATCTATATTTTTTTATTGCAATTCAAAAAATTGTAAGTTACTAGTTAAAACATAACTGCAGGTTCTGCTACTCACCACTCATGCAGGGCAGATTCTTGGTCATTTTTCCATTGTGTCTGCAGGCCTGTTGACACCTCTAGATCTTCTTTGGGACCGAGTCTTGCTTGTGTGGTCTGCCTATGGCTGTATGTTCTCTCGTCACCATAGTTCACCTGCACCTGTGGGGTACACCTGTATGTTTACTAAGGGGAAGCGAGGGGTAGAAAGTTGTCATTCCTTAACTGTTTAATTCTTCATTGCTTCTAATCTAGGAAAGGAACCAGCATATTAGATAAAGTGTTGTGTATATTCCAAAAACAAGAAATCAGGAGCCAAGTTAAAAGTGGCCTTTATGATCTCATTTTTATGATTAAGGTAGAAGGAAAACTGGGAGGAACAAACAGAAAAGGGGCAAAGGAACTGCCCACAAAGCATAGACCTAGATATCATGCCACGTCTTACTGGTGCAGGAAATATAATGTCAAACACAATTTCAGAGCAGACTGAATTTAGCAAAGGCTTTTATAAAAAACTTTTGTTGTGGTTTAATTTTTTTCTCAATCTGGCTTTCTTAGCATTCTATTTTTATGTTCTGATTTGGCTTTGTGATTGTTGCAAAAATGACCTAAATTATAACACCATAGTTTCAGTTTTATTAGATTAAAGTGAATATTTATGTAATGACACCAATCCATTAATACATTTCTATGTTTTTTTTCTTTTTTTTCCTCTATGTTTTAATTAACCAATTTTGTTGCTTTTGTTCAAAGAAGTGTGACCAATTAAGTTTATTATGGAGAAGTGTCAGGAGTCTTCAGTCAAAAAGGCAGCTGAAATCTGAAATGCTTATGGCAACGTGCCGATTTAACCTCAAGCAACATGAATAGAGAAATAAAAACAGGGAATTGATATTATGCACTAAGCAATATTAACTTTGGTATTGATGAGATGTCAGGGATAATGGACATAATCTCAGAGACTTGGGTAATATGACTTTATTGTTTGGTTCCATACTGAAGGTGTTCTGAGACTCACATAGGGATTGTTCTGTCAATCTTCTAGCAGTTTCCATTATTGCAGTGATAGAAGAGCCTTACTCTAGTGGTTGAGGAGATAAAACCGTGAGCTAGCATGCTCTGTGAAATCTAATACACCTTGCTCAAAATTAGTAACAATTTCTACACACCTTGGCTCCATACATGCAAAACAAAATGTTCTTCAAACTCCAAAGGGTAAATAAATTTTCCCCCCAGTTGCATCTCATGTTCTTTGCTCAAATTATACACAGACGAATTAGAGGAGAGAAAGAGCAGGAGAAAGGAAAATGTGTGTGTTTAAATAAATATGCATATAAATGAATATATAACATGTGTATACATATATATATATATATATACACACGTATATATATGTGTGTGTGTGTGTGTGTGTGTGTGTGTGTGTGTTGGCCTGGAGGCTGAGCAGTAAAGAATTCACCTACAATGATAACAACAACAATAATAAAGTGTGTGTGTGTATGTATATATATATGTGTGTGTGTGTGTGTGTGTGTGTATTCCTTGCAAAAGTTGTTATCAGTTAATCAGTAAATGTTTAATCAGTGTCTTCTCTAAGCTAGAAACAATGTGAACCCTAGCATAGCTTATGGTCTCAAGGAACTTTTACTCTAGCAAAGGGAATTATCCATAAATAGACAAGGTCCAGACATAATTAATTGTCTTGAAGAAAATAACAGAGAATATAGTAGGACCATGTGAGGAGGTAGGGTTTCAACAGGTATCTCAATGCTGAGGCTCTGTTCTGGAGTCAGCACTCTCCATGATCAACAAGAAGTGAATTTTAATTTTGATTGTTCTCTGGAAAATATAGGATGACATAGAAATTAATACAACTCCATCAGAATAGCTAACTGGTGTAGAAAATAAAAGCATACCTGTTCATATAAAAGTCTTAAGAAGTTAGGAAAACATAACTGAATGCTCTCTCAACAGTTGTCAGGACCTCTTTCCAATTCTTAGAAATGGACACTTGCAAAACATCTCCCTGTCTTATCACCTCATCTTTAACACGTCCATGCTACACAGAAGAAAATGAGGTTTCATGAGGGAAAATAGCTTTATCAGCTACTGAAGTCCAAGATCTAGAATTCTAAGCCCAGATCCTGTGAATTAAAAACCTCTTGCTTTCTTTAAATAGTAATATAATCTAATCTTTGATTCCAACTGTCCTAGCTTAAATCCTGGTTTTATCACTGACTAGTTATTGACTGTGAACTTGAAACATAACCCTTCAATGTCTCAATTCCTCACTTGTATATCAGGGATGATTAAACTTACCTTAAAGTCTTCTTATGGGAATTTGAGAGGTAAATAATGGATAACATATGTAACCTGCTTGGCATACCTAGTAGGAAGTAAAATACAATCTTTAAAAATTATTATGTTATACATTAAAATGACATTAATCATGTTAAATATGCTAACTTTAACAATAATTTTATATAACCCAAGAATAAACTGCTGATTTATTTTATATAAAATTTTAATGAGGAAAAACTGCCAATCTGTATTTGCTGATAGCTTGCATCAGAATCTAGGTACACAACAGGAATGTGGATTTATTTTTTAAATCTATGAAATGGCCCTTCCAAGTTCCATTAGGGAAAAAAAAACCAGTTCATCAGTTATCTTTGGCTCTATAATGGAGTAGATTAAGTCAACAATCGCTCCCCATGTCTCATGACTCTGCGGGCAGCTGGGTGGGCAGCCGGGTGCTCTGGGCAGCTTCCCCAGGCTAAGGATGGAAGCTTTCAGAGTGGCTCTCACCGCAAGACTTGGGGATCTGCTTGCCTGGCACATCTTTGCTAGGAAAGCTGTGTTCTCACGTGTCAACATTCTTGGGGACCAGCTGACCAGCACAAGTATGTCCCTGTAGCTGGGCAGGAATGCAAAAGGGTATACAACATAGTACAGATGCATTTTCACATCTCTGCTTATTTCACACCTGCTAACACTGTATTGGCCAATCATGTCACACAGACAAATGGACCCAAGGGTCCTGAAGATATTATATGTCTTTTGAGGGGAGGAGCTGTAAAAGCAGAGTAGATGGGTATAGACACTGAAAAGGTGGAACTGTCTCCACAAGAAGCAAACTTTCTCTTGGGAGAAAGGGGTAAGAGAAACCCATTTTTGTGGTTTAAGGATGAATTTTTTTTTTTTTCTTGGTAGAAGTAAAGTTTAGTGTATGATTGAATATGTGCCATGGGACCTTGGAAAAGTTATTTAACTTTACTGTGGTTTGGTGAAACAGGATAATAATTCAACCCATAATTTAAGGGTTTCTTTTACAAACAAAATAATCCATGGGACAGGCTTCAAACAAGGCCTGTGTATAGTAAAAGTTTACTATTATTTGTACCTGATCTTTGAGGAAGAAAATTAACAATTTTACATAAAGTCTAAAAGCCTCCTGAGACAAGGGGAATCCAGGACTACAGGCTCTTTAAGTTTTGGAAGTGGTAGGGTAATTCTTAGAATTTTTTACTGACTACTTTCACTATTCTGTTCCTGCCATTTGCACTTAAATTTTAGACTCAGCTTATCAAAATCCACCAACAACCTAATGGAATTTTGAATGATATTCTGTTGTTTTCAATAAATTCAAAGAAAATTAGCATGCTACAACATGCTATATACAACACTGCATATTTTTCAACACATGAACATAGTGTATTTCAGTATTTATCTGGGTCTTAATTTCTCTGTGATGCTCTGAGTTTTCAGGGTAGATATCTTGCACATATTTTGTAAACGGAATTATTATTCCATCATTGGAAATTGAATTATTATTTTATTTTTCAATTGTTTAATTATATAAAAATAAAACTGTGTTTTAAACTTCTAATGCATGTTTTAGAAAGCTTTTTCGAAGTTTTCTCAAAATAGTCTACTAAAAAACCTGACTGTTAAAATAATAACAGTTTTAAATTTTTTCCTAATAAAAGTGAATTTTATAAGCTTTTAGAATTATTGAAATGACTAACACCTCCTTTACAATGTCATATAAAGTGGGAATACTGGCCATTCTTGTCTTGAGCCACGTCTTTGGTTGGGAAGAAATTAGTTTTTCACTGTTTGGTGATACCTGTAGTGTTTTCTTCCTTTCTTTCTTTTTTTTTTTAAAAAGATGTCTTTATTGGTTAAGAAGTTCCCTTTTACCAACTATTTTCTGAGAGTTTTCTGGGAGTTTTTATCATAAATAGATGGTGAATTTTCATATGCCATTTATGCATCTATTAAATATACAGCTTTGACATACTCCTTTCCCAATTTTGAACCAGTCCTTTGTTCCATACCTGATTCTAACTGTTGCATATTAAACTGCATACAGGTTTCTCAGGATGTAGGTAGGGCACCTTGATAATCCCTTCTCTTTAACAGGTTTCCATAGTTTCCATAGTTGTTGTGATCTGCACAGTAAAAGGCTTTAGCATAGTCAATGAAGCAGATGTTTTTCTGGAAGTTTCTTGCTTTTTCTATGATCCAATGGATGTTGGTAATTTGATCTCTGTTTCCTCTGCCTTTTCTAAATCCAACTAGTACATCTGGAAGTTCTCAGTTCACATATTGTTGAAGACTGGCTTGAAGGATTTTGAACATTACCTTGGTAGCATGTGAGGGCTTCCCTAATAGCTCAGTTGGTAAAGAATCTGCCTGCAATGCAGGAGACCCCAGTTCGATTCCTGGGTCAGGAAGCTCTACTGGAGAATGGATAGGGTACCCATTCCAGTATTCTTGGGCTTCCCTTGTGGCTCAGCTGGTAAAGAATCTGCTTCTTTGTGGGAGACTTGGGTTCAATCCCCAGATTGCGAAGATTCCCCTGGAGAAGGGAAAGGCTACCTACTCCAGTATTCTGGCTTGGAGAATTCCATGAATTTGAATATAACTCAGCTGGAATTCTATCACCTCCACTATCTTTGTTCATAGTAATTCTTCCTAAGACCCACTTGACTTCACACTCCAGGATGTCTGGCTCTAGATGAGTCCATGGGGTCACAAAGAGTCAGACACGACCGAGTGACTTTCACTTCACTTCAGTTGGTAGCATGTGAAATGAGTGCAACTGTGTATAGTTTGAACATTCTTTGGCATTGAATTTCTATAGAATTGGAATGAAAGCTGACTTTTTCCAGAATTGTGGCCACTGCTGAGTTTTCCTAATTTGTTGGCATATTGAGTGCAGCACTTTAAAGGCATCATCTTTTAGGATTTGAAATAACTCAGCTGGAATTCTATCACCTCCACTAGCTGTGTTCATAGTAATGCTTCCTAAGGCTCACTTGACTTTACGCTACAGGATGTCTGGCTCTAGGTGAGTGATCACACCATAGTGGTCATTCAAGTGGTTAATGACCTTAATGCAGGTCATTAAGATCCTTTTTGTACATTTCTGCATAATGGCTTCACATTATGATAAGAATTTTGGCAGTAGACAAAGGACTGCTAAGACTATTCTATTTCTTTTTATATCCATTTTGGTAATTTTTGTCTTTTCGGGTATTCTCCAATTTTATCTATGTTTTCAAATAGCTTGGCATAGTTGTGCAAAATGTTAACATCATTATCATTTGGATGCCATTGGAATCTCTATTAAGGAACTGTATTTATTCTTGATATTGAAAGTTCCATTCTATTTCCAATTATTATTATTATTATTTTTTGGAAGTCAGTGATCAGTTGAGTGTTTCTGTTTTGATCATCTGCTTTGATCACTGTCTAACTTACAGATTTACCTTTTCATTCATTATAGACCCAGGGATTGAACCCACGTCTCCAGCACCGCAGGCAGATTCTTTACCATCTAAGCCACCAGGGAGGCCTCATTTATCCATCAGTTCAGTTCAGTTCAGTTCAGTTCAGTTGCTCTGTCGTGTCTGACTCTTTGCTACCACAAGGACTGCAGCACCCGTGACCAACTCCCGGAGTTTACCCAAACTAATATCCATTGAGTTGGTGATGGCATCCAACCATCTGACCTCTGTTGCCCCTTCTCCTCCTGCCCCCAATCTTTCCCAGCATCAGGGTCTTTTCAAATGAGTCAGCTCTTCACATCTGGTGGCCAAAGTATTGCAGGTTCAACTTCAACATCAGTCCTTCCAATGAACACTCAGGACTGATATCCTTTAGGATGGACTGGTTGGATCTCCTGGCAGTCCAAGGGACTCCAAGAGTCTTCCCTGACACCACAGTTCAAAAGTATCAATTCTCCAGCACTCAGCTTTCCTTATAGTCCAACTCTCACATCCTTACATGACTACTAGAAAAACCATAGCCCTGACTAGATGGACCTAAGTTGGCAAAGTAATGTCTCTACTTTTTAATATGCTATCTAGGTTGGTCATAACTGTCCTTTCAAGGAGTAGGCATATTTTAATATCATGGCTGCATCACCATCTCCAGTGATTTTGGAGCCCCCAAAAAATAAAGTCTGACACTGCTTCCACTGTTTCCAAATCTATTTTCCATGAAGTGATGGGACCAGATGCCATGATCTTAGTTTTCTGAATGTTGAGCTTTAAGCCAACTTTTTCACTCTCCTATTTCACTTTCATCAAGAGGCTCTTTAGTTCTTCTTCACTTTCTGCCATAAGGGTGGTGTCATCTGCATATCTGAGGTTATTGATATTTCTCCTGACAATCTTGATTCCAGCTTGTGCTTCATGCAACCAAGTGTTTCTCATGATGTACTCTGCATATAAGTTAAGTAAGCAGGGTGACAATATACAGCCTTGATGTTCTCTTTTCCTGTATGGAGCCAGTCTGTTGCTCCATGTCGAATTCTAATTGTTGCTTCCAGACCTGCATATAGGTTTCTCAGAAGGCAGGTCAGGAGGTCTGGTATTCCCATGTCTTTCAGAGTGTTCTAGCTTTTATTGTGATCCACACAGTCAAAGGCTTTGGCATAGACAATAAAGCAGAAATAGATGTTTTTCTAGAACTCTCTTGCTTTTTTGATGATCCAATTGATGTTGGCATTTTGATCTCTGGTTCCTCTGCCTTTGCTAAAACCAGCTTGAACATCTGGAAGTTCACAGTTCATGTATTGCTGAATCCTGGCTTGGAGAATTTTGAGCATTACTTTACTAGCGTGTGAGATGAGTGCAATTGTGTGGTAGTTTGAGCATTCTTTGGGATTGCCTTTCTTTGGGATTGGAATGCAAACTGACCTTTTTGAGTCCTGGGACCATTGCTGAGTTTTCCAAATTTGCTGGCATATTGAGTGCAGCACTTTCACAGCATCATCTTTCAGGATTGGAAATAGCGCAACTGGAATTCCATCACATCTACTAGCTTTCCTTGTAGTGATGCTTCCTTAGGCCCACTTGACTTCACATTCCAGGGTGTCTGGCTCTAGGTGAGTGATCAACCATCGTGATTATCTGGGTCATGAATATCTTTTTTTTTGTACAATTCTTCTGTGTATTCTTGCCACCTCTTCTTAACATCATCTGCTTCTGTTAGGTTCATACCATTTCTGTCCTTTATTGAGCCCATCTTTTCATGAAATATTCCTTCTGTATCTCTAATATTCTTGAAGCGATCTCCAGTCTTTCCCATTCCTTGTCCAAGGTAAGGAGCAGCGGCTGTGCTTTGCTGGAGCAGCCATGAAGAGATAACCCATGTCCAAGGTAAGAGAAACCCAAGTAAGATGGTAGGTGTTGCAAGAGGGCATCAGAGGGCAGAAATACTGAAACCATAATCACAGAAAACTAGCCAATCTAATCACATGGACAACAGGCTTGTCTAACTCAATGAAACTAAGCCATGCCCTGTGCGGACACCCAAGACGGACAGGCCATGGTGAAGAAGTCTGACAGAATGTGGTCAACCGGAGAAGGGAATGGCAAACCACTTCAGTATTCTTGCCTTGAGAACCCCATGAGCAGTATGAAAAGGCAAAATGATAAGATACTGAAAGATGAACCGCCCAGGTCAGTAGGTGCCCAACATGCTACTGGAGATCATGGAGAAATAATTCCAGAAAGAATGAAGGGATGGAGTCAAAGCAAAAACAACACACAGTTGTGGATGTGACTGGTGATAGGAGCAAGGTCTGATGCTGTAAAGAGCAATATTGCATAGGAACCTTGAATGTTAGGACCATGAATCAAGGCAAATTGGAAGTGGTCAAATAGGAGATGGCAAGAATGAATGTCGACATTCTAGGAATCAGTGAACTAAAATGGACTGGAATGGGTGAATTTAACTCAGATGACCATTATATAGAAGAAATGGAGTAGCCATCATGGTCAACAAAAGAGTCCAAAATGCAGTATTTGGATGCAATCTCAAAAATGACAAAATGATCTCTGTTCGTTTCCAAGGCAAACCATACAATATCACAGTAATCCAAGCCTATGCCCCCACCAGTAATGCTGAAGAAGCTGAAGTTGAACAGTTCTATGAAGACCTACAAGACCTTTTAGAACTAACACCCAAAAAAGACGTCCTTTTCATTATAGGGAACTGGGATGCAAAAGTAGGAAGTCAAGAAACACCTGGAGTAACAGTCAAAATTGTCCTTGGAGTACAGAATGAAGCAGGGCAAAGGCTAATAGAGTTTTGCCAAGAGAACACACTGGTCATAGCAAACACCTTTTTCCAACAACACAAGAGCAAACTCTACACATGGACATCACCAGATGGTCAATCCTGATATCAGATTGTTGTAACCTTTGCAGCTAAAGATGGAGAAGCTCTTTACAGTCAGCAAAAACAAGACCAGGAGCTGACTGTGGCTCAGATCATGAACTCCTTATTGCCAAATTCAGACTTAAATTGAAGAAAGTAGGGAAAATCACTAGACCATTCAGGTATGACCTAAATCAAATCCCTTATGACTATAAAGTGGAAGTGAGAAATAGATTTAAGGGACTAGATCTGATAGACAGACAGCCTGATGAACTATGGATGGAAGTTCAAGATTATTGTACAGGCGACAGGGATCAAGATCATCCCCATGGAAAAGAAATGCAAAAAGGCAAAATGGTTGTCTGAGGAAGCCTTACAAATAGCTGTGAAACGAAGAGAAGCTAAAAGCAAAGGAGAAAAGGAAAGATATTCCCATTTGAATGCAGAGTTCCAAAGAATAGCCAGGATAGTAAGAAAGCCTTCCTCAGCAATCAATGCAAAGAAATAGAGGAAAACAACAGAATGGGAAAGACTAGAGATCTTTTCAAGAAAATTAGAGATACCAACGGAACATTTTATGCAAAAATGGGCTCAATAAAGGACAGAAATGGTATGAACCTAACAGAAACAGAAGATATTAAGAAAAGGTGGCAAGAATACACATAAGAACTGTGCAAAAAAGATCTTCACGACCCAGATAATCACAATGGTGTGATCACTCACCTAGAGCCAGACATCCTGGAAGGTGAAGTCAAGTGGGCATTAGAAAGCATCACTATGAACAAAGCTAGTGGAGGTGATGGAATTCCAGTTGAGCTATTTCCAATCCTGAAAGATGATGCTGTGAAAGTGCTGCACTCAATATGCCAGCAAATTTGGAAAACTCAGCAGTGGCCACAGGACTGGAAAATGTCAGTTTTCATTCCAATCCCAAAGAAAGGCAATCCCAAAGAATGCTCAAACTATCGCACAATTTCATTCATCTCACACACTAGTAAAGTAATGCTCAAAATTCACCAAGCCAGGCTTCAGCAATATGTGAACAATGAACTTTCAGGTGTTCAAGCTGGTTTTAGAAAAGTCAGAGGAACCAAAGATCTAATTGCCAACATCCACTGGATCATCAAAAAAGCAAGAGAGTTCCAGAAAAATAATCTATTTATGCTTTACTGACTGTGCCAACGCCTTTCAGTGTGTGCATCACAATAAACTATAGAAAATTCTAAAAGAGATGGGAATACCAGACCACCTGACCTGCCTCTTGAAAAACCTATATGCAGGTAGGAAGCAACAGTTAGAACTGGACATGGACCAACAGACTGGTTCCAAATAGGAAAAGGAGTACGTCACGGCTGTAAACTGTCATGCTGCTTATTTACCTTATATGCAGAATACATCAAGAGAAATGCTGGGTTGGATGAAGCATAAGCTGGTATCAAGATTGCCAGGAGAAATATCAATAACCTCAGATACGCAGATGACACCACTCTTATAGCAGAAAGTGAAGAGGAACTAAAAATCCTCTTGATGAAAGTGAAAGAGGAGAATGAAAAAGTTGGCTTAAAGCTCAACATTCAGAAAACTAAGATCATGGCTTCTGGTCCCATCACTTCATGGGAAATAGATTTGGAAACAGTGGAAGCAGTGTCAGACTTTGTTTTTTTGGGGGCTCCAAAATCACTGCAGATGGTGATTTCAGCCAAGAAATTAAAAGACGTTTACTCCTTGGAAGGAAAGTTATGACCAACCTAGATAGCATATTAAAAATCAGAGATATTACTTTGCCAAAAAAGTCCATCTAGTCAAGGCTATGGTTTTTCCAGTGGTCATGTATGGATGTGAGAATTGGACTGTGAAGAAAGCTGAGTGCCAAAAAATGGATGCTTTTGAACTGTGGTGTTTGCGAAGACTCTGGACAGTCCCTTGGACTTCAAGGAAATCCAACCAGTCCATCCTAAAGGAGATCAGTCCTGGGTGTTCACTGGAAGGACTGATGCTGAAGCTGACACTCCAGTACTTTGGCCACCTCATGCGAAGAGTTGACTAATTGGAAAAGACCCTGATGCTGGGAGGGATTGGGGACAGGAGGAGAAGGGGACAGCAGAGGATGAGATGGCTGGATGGCATCACCGACTCTATCGGCATGAGTTTGAGTAGACTCCGGGAGTTTGTGATGGACAGGGAGGCCTGGCATGCTGCGATTCATGGGGTCGCAAAGAGTCGGACACGCCTGAGCGACTGAACTGAACTGAGTTTTTTGCCCTGATCACTGAGGAAGGCTTTCTTATCTCTCCTTGCTATTTTTTGGAACTCTGCTTTCAAATGGGTATAATTTTTCCTTTTCTCCTTTGCTTTTCATTTCTCTTTTTTTCACAGTTATTTGTAAGACCTCCTTAGACAGCCATTTTGCTTTTTTTTCATTTCTTTTTCTTGGGATGGTCTTGATCCCTGTCTCTTGTTTAGTGTTACAAACTTCTGTTCATAGTTCATCACGCACTCTCTCTATCAGATCTAATCCCTTAAATCTATTTGTCACTTCCACTGTATAATCATAAGGGATTTGATTTAGGTCATACCTGAACAGTCTAGTGGTTTTCCCTTCTTTCTTCTATTAAAGTTTGAATTTGGCAATAAGGAGTTCATTATCTGAGCCACAGTCAGCTCCTGGTCTTGTTTTTGCTGACTCTATAGTTTCTCCATCTTTGGCTTCAAAGAATATAATCAATCTAAGTTCAGTGTTGACCATCTCGTGATGTCCATGTTTAGTCTTCTCTTGTGTTGTGGGAAGAAGGTGTTTGCTATGACCAGTGCGTTCTCTTGGCAAAACTCTGTTAGCCTTTGCCCTTCTTCATTCTGTACTGCACGGCCAAATTTGCCTGTTACTCCAGGTATTTCCTGACTTCCTACTTTTGCATCCCAGTCCCCTATAATGGAAAAGACTTTTTTGGGGGGGTTTATTTGTAGAAGGTTTTGTAGATCTTCATAGAACTGTTCACTTTCAGCTTCTTCAGTGTTACTGGTCAGGGTATAGACTTGGATTACTGTAGTATTGAATGGTATGCCTTGGAAACAAACAGAGGCCATTCTGTCATATTTGAGATTGCATCCAAGTACTGCCTTTCAGACTCCTTTGTTGACTATGAGGGCTACTCAATTTCTTCTAAGGAATTCTTGCCCACAGTAGTATATATAATGGGCATCTGAGTTAAATTTACCCATTCCAGTCCATTTTAGTTCACTGATTCCTTAAATGTCTATGTTCACTCTTGCCATCTCCTGCTTGACCACTTCCCATTTTCCTTGATTCATGCACCTAACATTCCAGGTTCTGAGGCAATATTGCTTGTTACAGCATCAGACCTTGCTTCCATCACCAGTCACATCCACAACTGTGTGTTGTTTCTACTTTGGCTCCATTTCTTCATTCTCCACTGATCTCCAGTAGCATATTGGGCACCTACTGACCCAGGCAGTTCATCTTTCAGTGTCCTATTTTTTTTGCCTTTTCATACTGTTCATGGGGTTCTCAAGGCAAGAATACAGAAGTGGCTTTCCATTCCCTTCTCCAGTGGGCCACATTTTGTCAGAACTATCCGCTATGATCCATCCATCTTGGGTGGCCCTATCACAGCATGGCTCATAGTTTCATTGAGTTAGACAAGGCTGTGGTCCATGTGATTAGAATGGTTAGTTAATTAAATGTAGCTGAATGAATTAAATAGCTAGAAAATGTAGTTATGCAAATACAAAATGTTCTTAACATAATTTTTGTGTTCACTATCTCCTGGAGTTTGCTCCAATTCATGTCCATTGAGTTGGTATGCTCTCTAACCATCTTATTCTCTGCAGCCCTCTTCTCTTTTGCCTTGAGTCTTTCCCAGCAACAGGGTTTTTTTAATGAGCTGGCTGTTTGTATCAAGAGGCCAAAATACTGGAGCTTCAGCTTCTGCATCAGTCCTTCCAATGAATATTCAGGGTTGATTTCCTTTAGGGTTGACTGGTTTAATCTCCCTGCTGTCCAAGGGACTCTCGAGTCTTCTCCAGCATCACTATTCAAAAGCATCGATGTTGTAACATGGATAGCAACTCAGATAGCAATAAGTTACACAGTTGTGCCATTTGTCCTTCTTTCTGTAAAACCTTCACTCATGTTTTACAGCTCCTGGTATTACAGCCTTCACTTTGCTGGTATCTTAGTATTATTGTTGTTGCCAGCGAAAAAAAAAACAAAAAGGAAAGAGTACACATGAAAACGTTCAGCTGTCACGATCCAAAAAGTTTGATGAAAGAGAAAATTCTTTGGGACAGAATAGTTTTTTCACAACAAACAATGTTTGCAATCAGAATCAAGAAATAGCTTCTAGACATTCATCATTAAAGCAATGATGAGGAAAGCAAAAAAAAAAAAAAAAAAAAAAAAAGCATCATTTCTTCATCTTTCAGTCTTCTTTATCCATACATAACTACTGGGAAAACCATATTGTTGATTATATGGACCTTTGTCCACAATATAACATCTGTGATTTTTAATAAACTGTCTGGGTTTGTCATTCCTTTCTTTCCAAGAGAAAGCATCTTTTAATTTCATGGCTATAGTCACCATCTGCAGTGATTTGGAGCCCAAGAACACATATTTCATCTTTATTTTTTCTGCTTGGTGTACACGGTGATTTTTGCATCTATAAAAAGAACTTTCATAACTTCTGAATACATTTTAGCTATTGTATATGTTGCTTCTGTTGCATTGTCTGATTTTCTTTG
The DNA here is from genome assembly GCF_019320065.1 of Cervus canadensis. NCBI lineage: Eukaryota > Metazoa > Chordata > Mammalia > Artiodactyla > Cervidae > Cervus > Cervus canadensis. The sequence continues at coordinate 64,239,272 of NC_057398.1, read as the reverse complement.
ATTTCAGCAAGTTGTCCTTTATTAAATTTGCTTCTTGCTAATTTGTCCACCGTTTTACTTATCTTGCCATTCTGTTTTTTTTTTTTTCCTGATTTAGATTTCATTTCCTCAATTGTTTGTTAATTTGCCTTACACAATGTTAAAAATATCTACTTCCACTGAGTTTAAAATGTTATGTTTTATTTATAGAATTTATTATATTGAGCTTTTTTTTGTTTGTTTGTTTTAATTCTACTTTCTTATCTGAAATTTTAGTCCAGATTGCCTAGAGGGTCACTGCCATATTTGGAAATGATATTATGTTGTCAACATTTTATTTTTTCATAACTATATTTTCTAGCTATTTAAATCATTCAGCTAACTTTTCTTACTATTATCCAAATCTGACCAACATTTCAATGACTAAACTTTAAATTCACAAATAGACTCCTGATGGAATAAAGAATGTTGAGCAAAAAACTTGTTAGATCAGCTTATAATTTATGTAGACTTATGTTAGTACATTATAGCTTATGTATCAATTTATTATATGCTGGATGATTGGGAGATAGTTTTCTTGGTTTCCCTTGGTTTCAAAACAAGTTAGATATACAAAAAAAAAAAAAAAACACTAAGTTTTCTTCTTTGCCACTCTAATAACCACACTTTGTTCTTGGTTATGGTAACTATTTAAAGAAAATGTCTACCCTCTGGAGGCTTTTTCATTGAAGGCAGCTAACTTTCCTAAGAAATACTGCTTTCTCCTCTTAATAATTTTCAGTCATCAGTAGGTTTATAAGAGGTTAATGTCACATTTTTTTCTGAGAAAAGTTACTCAGTAATTTCTTTCTTAAATATATTTGCCATAGTCAGATCTATTTTTCTTTCACATAGCACATGATCAAAATACCTGCTGACAAAATCCCCTTTGAATGGTATAGATGACCTACTCTACATAGTCAGGAATAACATTAACTACTTAATCAAATGGGCATTTACCTAACACTATAGTCAGGATAAATGGAATCACTGTTCAAGAGAAGGAAGGTTTAAGTTCAGGATATAGCTTAGTTGTCAAATTAATAACATTATAAATACAGCCATATTTTTAAACAGAAAATGTACTTCCACATTTTTGCAGATTAAACAGGTCATGAAAACATTTGAGCCTTTGCCTTATGAAATTGGTAAATGAAAACTTGAGAATATAGATGAAAGACCATTAGAATCTAACAGTAAGAAATGAGAGATAAATATTCCTTTAAGCACAAAAAATAATATTTAAGGCAAAACTAATTCAGTAAGTCATATAAATAATATCAGCAGTGTTCTGCATTAAAGGAGTAACTTAATTGTCAACAAGCTAATGTAATCTAAGTTGAAATAATATAAAGATAGTAGATAGTGAAGATAGTCTAATTCTACTACATTGATTAGAAACACCAAAATAATTTTGGAATACTTACTTTAAAAATCCGTAGTTGAGTAAAACTGCCTACATAGGAGTTTCATTTGGATGAAGAGAAAGCTAGAAAATAATTCATATTATATACAGAATTTTAGAGGAAATGTGAGTTTTTGCCTAAATAAGAGATAAGTATTTGAAGATCTGCAATGCAGAACAGGGGTTTGGGCATATAATAATGAAGAAGATACTGAAAAGTTTCTCTAAAAATGTAATTACTGTTCTGCCATTAAAGTCATTTAAGAAGAATCTGAAGTGATTTCAGAAAGAATTTTAAGAGGAGATTCAAATATTTGATGAGATACTCAAATAGAAATTTAGATAATCTTTAGCGTTTATTTCAATCAAGAGATTGTCAGATTATATGAAAACAGATAAGCAACTTAACTGTTTTTCAAAATCACTGTATCATTCTCTTTTTGCTCGTGCTCAGTGACACCTATATTTATCATTAGTTCGGTTCAGTCACTCAGTTGTGTCCGACTCTTTGCAACCCCATGGACTGCAGCACGCCAGGCTTCTCTGTCCATCACCAACTCCCGGAGTTTACTCAAAATCATGTCCATCGAGTTCGTGATCCCATCCAACCATCTCATCCTCTGTCGTCCCCTTCTCCACCCATCTTTAGTCTTTCCCAGCGTCCTGGTCTTTTCCAATGAATCAGTTCTTTGCATCAGGTGGCCAGAATATTGGAGTTTCAGCTTAAGCACAGTCCTTCCAATGAATATTCAGGACTGATTTTCTTTATGATTGACTGGTTGGATCTCCTTGCAGTCCAAGGGACTCTCAAAAGTCAACTCCATTACCACAATTCAAAAGTATCAGTTCTATTTTTAATGCTTTAAATGTTATACCTTTTAAATATGAGTTGTTTTGCTAAATTTTTATGAAATATTTTCTGAAATTAGTTTCTTGTTACTGCAAGCATATCACTGAAAGAAATTGACTTAAGAGACAGGCTTTGATTCTGATCCATAATAGTGAGTCACAAGGCATGTATTTTCCCTTCAGTAAAGATGCTTAATATTCATCATATGACAGAAACCCCCTAAAACTGAAGTTCTCACTGAAATGTAAAGCTAGGATTTCCTCATGTCAACACAAGGAATAATAATAGTTGACTAGTACTTTGCCAACAAAGGTCTGTCTGGTCAAGGATATGGTTTTTCCAGTGGTCATGTATGGATGTGAGAGTTGGACTGTGAAGAAAGCTGAGCGCTGAAAAATTGATGCTTTTGAACTGTGGTGTTGGAGAAGACTCTTGAGAGTCCCCTGGACTGCAAGGAGATCCAACCAGTCCATCTAAAGAGAATCAGTCCTGGGTGTTCATTGGAAGGACTGATGGCTGAAGCTGAAACTCCAGTACTTTGGCCACCTGATGCGAAGAGTTGACTCATTGGAAAAGACCCTGATGCTGGGAGGGATTGGGGGCAGGAGGAGAAGGGGTCGACAGAGGATGAGATGGCTGGATGGCATCACCGACTTGATGGATATGGGTTTGAGTAAACTCTGGGAGTTGGTGTTGGACAGGGAGGCCTGGTGTGTTGCTATTCATGGGGTCGCGAAGAATTGGACACGACTGAGCGACTGAACTGAACTGAACTGAACTGTCTATAGGTTGAAGGGAATAACAGAGCTTTTATCTAAACTGTGAGTCAAATGGTAAACCAGAAGTTGAAATAAAACAATATTAATTGTGCACTCAGAATACACTTGACACCAGAGGACCAATTTTGTGCTGATTGTGCTTTTGAAGAACACATGGGTTCAGGGGCAGTGGGTTTGATCTCTGGTGAGGGGAAGGAGGAGGTGATGTCATTTTTGTGAGCATTACTTGGAGATTAGGTAGCAAAATCCTCTCTGACATAGTTCTTCTGTTCTTCCAAATGAGAACATTCCTTGCAGACCTGAGAATTTGTCCTTGTTAAGATATATTTCCAATCATATGCAACTTTCTTTTTTTTTTTTTTTTAATTTTTTAACAGGTAAAAAATAAAGACTTGAAGGATATTTGTTTTTTTTTTATGTGTTTTTCACATGCTATGTTAAGTTAATAAATGATAATTTGATTTTTGCTGCTCTATTATAATCAAGTTTTTTTTTTCATTTATTTTTATTAGTTGGAGGCTAATTACTTTACAATATTGTAGTGGGTTTTGTCATACATTGACATGAATCAGCCATGGATTTACATGTATTTCCCATCCCAATCCTCCCTCCCACCTCCCTCTCTACCCAATCCCTCTGGGTCTTCCCAGTGCACCAGGCCCGAGCACTTGTCTCATGCATCCAACCTGCGCTGGTGATCTGTTTCACTATAGATAATATACATGTTTTGATTTTATTATTATTATTATTTTTTATAATCAAGTTTTGATCCAAAATCAGAATGAAATAAATTGTGACCCTTTAGGAAATCAGTAACATGTAATACTTTAGAGTGCTAGTGCCACCATCAATTGCTAGTGAGAAAACTTGGGAATTGCACATTTAGTCTTTGATTTATGTAGTTTAAACTTAACTAAGAAAAAAAATCTTTTACAACTCAGTTTTTAGATATCTCTGTGTATCTCCTGAGAAATGAAAAATGGCAGTACATTAACTGTCTTTTAATTACTCTTTGAAACCCTGATAAAACATGATCTTTTAAAAACTCTTGCTTAACATCCACTTGTAGACTTAGCTCATTAAATATTATGTCATGGGATTTGAGTACTACTATTTTCTGGCCCTGGTCTATCACAGTAAGGATTTTTTTCTTAATGAGCACCTGATAACCTCAGGCTGCCCTCCCCTTCTTCTGGAAATAGTGAGAAAAGAGCGAGTTAGAATATTAATAGGCTTGTATCCAGCATATAATACAATTGTGAAATGTTTATTTCTGCTTACTTCCCGAGACTGGGAATATTGAGTGATGGTCACTCCACAAAATAGAGCAACAGAGGAGCCAGCTCGGCTGCAGGCCTCATTCTTACCTTGGCTTTCAATCCCTGATGCATCCCACCATCTCCCTATTACTGAGTGTGAAACGTGGTCGGCTTCGCTGTTCCCCAGCCTTTTGACAGTGTCTTGTTTTTCCTTCTTACTTAAATAAGTGAAACAAAGTAAACATTTTTCTTCAGTAAAGAGGATTCAATAGATGGAAAGCACTGGTGGGTAAAACAGTGGTTACTATTTATTGGAAAGAATGAAAAATTTCACACAGATGCAATGAGAAGGAAGTTGAACATTATTGATTCTTAACTAACCTTGGTGTTTTTATATCCATGAAATTAACTTGGAGTATAAATAGAACACATTGCTTTACTAATGACAAGTATTTAGAAAAACAGAGCATTAACTGATGTCAAAAACAAAATAAGGGATTCTACAAAAGAAGTCTGAAGGTTGCATTTTGCAAATTGCCTGAGTAATCAAATGCAGTAGAACATTTATACTTCATAGAAATCCAATGGATGAGGAAATGAACAGATTACTTGGAAAGAAGATGCTTTGCTCAGATAATTGGTACATTATTAACAGAGCGAGAAATTAGGATTTCCTTATGAATTTTTTCCAAAAAGATTTCAAATTTATCAAATTTATCTCATTAAATAAAAATCTCACTAATTGAATTTAGCTGATATCACATTTTTAAAAATTCTCAGAAAAAACCTATATGGAGAATTCTGTGACATTTAGCTTTACTAATTGCAAAGTTAAAATGATTATACAAATGGTGAAAATTTTCAAACTCATCCTCTCTCTATATATATGAAACATTTGGGGAAAAGAATTGTGCCACAGTGTTAAGCAAGTTCTTGATAAAGATGATAATATGTGTCAGAATAATGTGGCAAAGATTTTCTGACTAAAATAGACAACTTACATAGCAATGTTTTTTACATTTTCTATTCCTCTCTAGCCCTCACTCCTTACAACCATTTTCTCTACCTCACGTAGTCTGTTCTCAGTATTTAAATGTTTATCTGTATTATGCTATTGTGCACTTGTTTTTAAAAGCAAACATCCTCTTAAAGCTCAGTTCCAATGCAGAGGTGGTTTATTATGACCTAGTAGAGTTCTTTGGTGCACTGGGAAGACCCAGAGGGATTGGGTAGAGAGGGAGGTGGGAGGGGGGATCGGGATGGGGAATACATGTAAATCCATGGCTGATTCATGCCAATGTATGACCAAAAAACCACTACAATATTATAAAGTAATTAGCCTCCAACTAATAAAAATAAATGGGAAAAAAATTAAAACAAAAGAAAAAAAGAAAAACATACTAATAAAGTGTACAGAATTACAATTAAACATTTGCTAAAGCACTGTTTTTATAATTTTTCTGCTTTCTTTTGTTGAAAAATTTTAATTTCCTAATTCAGAGTTTTAAACGACTCTTTTAAATGCAAGTCACAATCAAAGTTATTATATATATATATCTGTACATACATGTAGGAACAATTAAAGAGAAAGTGAAAGTTGCTCCGTTGTGCCTGACTCTTTGGGGTCACATGGACTATATAGTCCATGGAATTCTCCAGGCCAGAATACTGAAGTGGGTAGCCTTTCCCTTCTCCAGGGGATCTTTCCAACCCAGAGATCTAACTCAGGTCTCCCACACTGCAGGTGGATTCTTTACCAGCTGAGCCACAAGGGAAGCCCAGGAACAATTAAAGCATGATGTCAAATTAACATAGGAAAAAGATAAAAGTAACTAAAGCATAAAACAAAAAGATGCCCAGATCTAAAGACAATGATCTGGCAGAGGCATCAATATAGACAATTATTTTATATTAAAATAACATAGTAGATTTTAGTAAATTTACTGAGGAAGGAATAATTGTTAATGTCCCCAATAACCTAAAACCAGTGTACAGGTTTAATTTCTTGAGGCTATCTGTGCAGTTTAAATATTCTAGATTCATTAGCATTGCTCTTTATGACAGGAGAAGCATATGAATTGGTCAAGAGCATTAAGTGTATTTATACTATAGTATCATTATATGATGACTAAAATAATAATGATTCACAGTGTATCAAGCCCTTCTGCATTTAGATGTTTATTCATTTAGATTATTGTTATTATTGTTTACCTTTAATGCTCATGATAAAATTTTAGAATTTTTTCCCTACTGATTAAAATGATGGTTGAGTCTGTCTTACTTATTTTTCCTCAAACTATGCCTGGTATCTGACATAATCAAATGTTGGGAGATGATAAGTTTATTGACAGAGCACTGTTTTTTCTTCAAGCTATAACATACATTGTAATTTTTATCATTTGCCTATTATTTTTCAATTTAGTCTGAACTTACAAAGTTCACTCAAACTCTTGATTTATTCTATGTTCAGCTATGTTGGTATGTATGGATGTGAATCAGTATAGTTAATTGTGACACAAAGAAAGGAAAAGAAAAGTTGGTCACATTTTGGAACGTGTCAGCACTAGCCAGGAAAGACTTAACATTTTCCTCATCTTGGGTAATGTAAAAATAAATTTCTTTGACTTTCCACCTCACACCAATGCTGTCTATTATGCTTTTTATTAGTCACCTTTTCACATAACAAATAATACTGCCACTTTTCCATAGCTTTATTAAATACTTTAGATGTTATTTAGTATCATACAGAGTTGCCCCATGTACTGATCAGCAAATTTCCTACTCCTTTATCTGAAAGTGCAGTATTTTCAATTCATTAACATTGAACTCACAGTCAACAGTATGCTCAAAATAAACTTATCTAACTCACATTTTCTTTTCCTCTTAAGCCATCCTGCTTTTGCAACACTAGTGAGCACTTCATCACTATATTTGAGGACTATTTTAAACATAGAAATCATCCAAGAAGTCACACAAAGGTGTGTGAAACATCAGTAAATAGACTGAAATAGAACACTTCTTTACAATATGAAATGGAAAAGATCAGACATAGTGTTGCTTTGTTGGACTTCAGCTGTGAAGCTGTGGATCACAACTCATGTATTTTGCTATTCTGCACATGTCTGCAAATGACCACAAAAGCCAGGCAGTATTTGTCTTGAGGTAAGAGTGAAAAAGTTGGCTTAAAGCTCAACATTCAGAAAACTAAGATCATGGCATCTGGTCCCATCACCTCATGGGAAATAGATGGGGAGACAGTGGAAACAGTGCCAGACTTTATTTTTTGGGCTCCAAAATCACTGCAGATGGTGATTGCAGCCATGAAATTCAGAGACACTTACTCCTTGGAAGGAAAGTTATGACCAAACTAGACAGCATATTAAAAATCAGAGACATTACTTTGCCAACAAAGGTCTGTCTGGTCAATGATATGGTTTTTCCAGTGGTCATGTATGGATGTGAGATTTGGACTGTGAAGAAAGCTGAGCACCGAAAAATTGATGCTTTTGAAGTTTTGATGTTGGAGACTCTTGAGAGTCCCTTGGACTGCAAGGAAATCCAACCAGTCCATCCTAAAGTTGATCAGTCCTGGGTGTTCATTGGAAAGACTGATGCTGAAGCTGAAACTCCAATACTTTGGCCACCTGATGCGAAGAGTTGACTCATTGGAAAAGACCCTGATGCTGGGAGGGATTGGGGGCAGGAGGAGAAGTGGATGGCAGAGGATGAGATGGCTGGATGGCATCACCGACTCTATCGGCATGAGTTTGAGTAGACTCCAGGAGTTTGTGATGGACAGGGAGGCCTGGCATGCTGCGATTCATGGGGTCGCAAAGAGTAGGACACGACTGAGCGACTGAACTGAACTGAACTGAAAAACTTTCAGGGAGCAGGTGAATCCTTTTTAAAGACTTTTGCATCTATGTTCATAACAGATACTGGTCGTATTTTCCTTTTCTTGAAAGTTTTTTTTTTTTTTTTTTTTTCTGGCTTTGATGTTAGGGTAACATCGACCTCATAGAATTAGGAAGTATTCCCTCTGCTTCTGTCCTCTGAAAGAGATTGTAGAGGATTGAAATAATTTCTTCCTTAAATATTTGGTAGAATTTACCAGTTAACTCACCTGGATCTGATGCTTTCTGTTTTGGAAAGTAGTTAATTATTGATTTAATTTCTTTAAAAGATAAACACCTATTCACGTGGGTTGCTTTTTCTTGTGTGAATTTTGACAGATTGTATCTTTCAAGTAATTAATCCAGTTCATCTGGTCTACCAAAATTGGGGGCATAGAATTATTCATAGTATCCTTTTATGTTCTTTTTAGTATCCATGGGACCTGTATTTTCCTTCTCTCTAAAGAGCTTCATGTAACATTTTTTTGCAAGGTAGGTCTTCTGGAAACAAATTTACTCATTTTTTGTTCGTTTGAAAAGGTCTATTTCTTCTTCATTTTTGAAGGATAATTTTACAGACAATAGAATAAGATGTTGGAGTTGCTTCCTCTCAGTACTTTAAATATTTCAGAATATTTTTTTCTTGTGTACATGATTTCTGCAGAGAAATCATTATTATTATTATTATTGTTCCTTTAGAGATAATGTGATTTTGTTTGTTTGTTTGTTTTTGCATTTATCCTGCTTGGCATTATGTATGCTCATTGAAGCTGTGATTTGTTGTTTGACATTAATAAGAGGAAATTCTCATATACTGTTGTTTTAAATATTTCTTCTGTGCTTTTCTCTCCTTTTTCTTCTGCTATTACCAGTATGTGTATCTTACAACTTCAGTAGTTGCTCCATACTCCTTGGACATTCTGTTCTGTTTTTTCCATGTTTTATTTTTTCCCTCTGCTTTTCTGCTTTGAAGGTTTCCTTTGATGCATCCTCAAGCTCATAGATGCCTTCTTCAACTGTTTCCAGTCTACTAATAAGCCCATCAAAGACATTCATTTCTGTTTCAGTGTTTTTTATCTCTAGCATTTCTCCTTGGTTTTTAGGATTTCTACCTTCCTGATTACATTGCCCAGCTATTTCTATACATCTGCTTTAACCATTAAGGCCCTTAGAATAGTAATCATTGGTGTTTAAGCTCCCAGTCTGACAATGCCATGTCTAGCTCTGATACTTGCTCTGTCTCAAGTTGTGTTATTTGCCTTTCAGTATGCCTACTAATGTTTCCTTGATAGAAGAAAAAGATACTGCTGTAGACAGGCCTTTAGAAATGTGATGGTGGAGGCGAATCTCTAGTCTTTAGATTGGTCTTTTTGTGCTCCTATGCCTCTGCTCTGGGAATTCAGCACCTGCTTCCCAGTTTCTTTCCACTCCCACTCCCCTTAGGTGGGACAGAGGGGTTACAGTGCTTTGGAGTTAAGAGTTTCCCTTCTATGCAAGAAGCTGGCACTGGCACCCAAGCCAATCAGACTGATAAAAACCCATGTTGTGTTCTGGTTAAATAGTGCTTCTTGATGGTGAGCTTGTTGAGAACAGAATGCTCTGATGTATTTCACAATGGTACCATTTCCCTTTCTGTGATGTGAAGCCTGACATGACTTTTCTCCAATTCCTCTGACAAGGTTCTCCAAAGTTATTGTGAGAACCTTGCCAAGCTTCTGGAGGCAAAACTCACAAATTTATGGGGACCACTGATTATTAGGTCCCTGTATAATTTGGTAGCTCAGAGGTAAAGAATCCACCTGCCAATGCAGGAGACCCGGGTTCAATCCCTGGGTCAGGTAGATCCCCTGGAGAGGGAAATGGCAACCCACTCCAGTATTCTTGCCTAGAAAATTCCATGGACAAAGGAGCCTGGTGGACTGCAGTCCATGTGGTTGCAAAGAGTCGGACATGACTTAGGGACTAAATAGCAGCAAATATAATTTGTAACTTAGTATATACACACTGAGGCTCCAGGAGTTCATCAGGTAAGATTCAGTTTTTCCTTTCTCAGCAGTGGTTCCCATGGCAGTCTCTCTTCATGAGTGTCTGCCCAGGTGAGATGTCACCTGTTTATCTTCACGGTCTAGGAGGCTGGGGTTGCCTTTGAGTCCTCAGTTATAAACAGGTCCAAGAACTTGATTTATCAGACTGGTCAGCTTTTTATTTGAAGTTAGGAAGGAGGAGTAACTCCCAAGCTCTCTGTATGCAAAACGAGTAACTTCCATGAAAATCCTTTTAAACTTTATTGTAAGCTGCGTGTATGTGTGTGTGTGTGTGTGTGTGTGGTGTGTGCGTGTCTAAGTATAGTAAACATAGAGTTTGTTTTCCTCCTATGTCTGATTATTCCAGTTTATGAATATTCATATGTCTGTTTCTCTGTAGATAATTGCATGTGCTATCTTGTTGCCTTGTAATTTTTTTTTTTTTAATTTTAAGCTGTGCATACTCTCCTGGGAAATTATTTTGAAGAGTCTTCAGGTTTTAGTTTTAAGATAATTTCCACCATAAAGGATTACTCTTTGATATGCCAGGCACCAGGGAGTATTACCTTTCAAGTATTTTATACTTAACTCAGAATTTGTATTTTTAACACCTGGGTTGTATAAATTTGATCTGCAAGTGCAGGTGAGGATGAGTTTTTTACTTTAACTTCTCAGATGCTCATTTTGGCTTCTAACTTTGTTGACTACCATGCTAACTTTAATATCAGTTCTCTTTGAGTAGGGACTCAAGAAAATATGTTTCATCAAGCATCAAAAGTGTTTGCTTTTGATGTGTCTCCTTTATTTGGAAGGGTCATCCACCTGTGGTGGTACTGGACTCTGTCTATGTCTCTCATTTTAGACAAAGCCAAGAAAGCTAAAGTTCAGTTTTTATAAGACTTGGTAAATATCATCAAAATAAGATCTACTTCTCTGAGTTACTCTTTCACTGAAATTTTAACTTGATATTTCCCTACTGTCTTTCAAGAACTTTGATATTTTTGAGGCTATTTTTGGTAGTTCATTCGGTTCAATTTTTGGTCAGAGGGTCAGAGTGGATATCTGAATGGCTCTGCTGCTAGAATCTCCCTTCTGAATATTGATTCTTTTTTACCTTGTACACAGAGAAGCATATGCTTTGATTATATCAATAAAGTTTCCAGATTCTTTATACTGTTTATGAAAGTGTTTTGCTTTAGGACATTTTTGTCTGATTTTCCAGAATTCCTATATTATAATATTCTAATATTTCTTATGTTGGCATTATGAGATCTCAGTTCATTAGAGTATGTTTTCTGTCTTTCTTGTAGTCCTTTAGGTGAAGCTAACGTATTGATCCCTTAACAATACCCTTAGTGTTGTTTTCCTTAGAAGGGTATAAGTGGTATACAAGTTTTGAATTCTTGATTTTTTTCATAAGTACTTAATCTGCTCTTAGATATGCATTGAGAATACTATCACATATAAATTCTAGATTCAGAATATTTTCTCATTTTGAGGGAATTGCCACACTATAATTTTGTGAATATACCTTCCTATATTTCTTATGTCGATCTGATGTCAGTCAGTCACTTGTGTATTTGCCAGTAGCTTTTGTTTCCTTGTGAGAAGAGAATTCTATTCTTTGTAGGACTCTTTTTATGCTTGATGCAGCTATATATGGACAGCTATATATGAATTTATTTTATATATTAATCTCTAAAATTAGTTTTGAAATTCCTGCATGGCTTAGATAATGATCATACTATAGTAAATGTCTATGTTCCTTTCTCCTACCTCATATTTAAATTTTTCATTTTGTCTTTATGCTCTGCTCTCTAGAAATTTACCTCACAGTTGACAGTGTTTTGATTTGTCATTACTTTTCTAACTTCTCAAATGGTAAAGAATCTGCCTACAATGCAGGAGACCCAGGTTCAATTGCTGGGTCACTAAAATCCTCTGGAGAAGGGAACGGTTACCCACTCCAATATTCTTGCCTGGAGAATTCCGTGGACAGAGAATGCTAGAGGGTTACAGTCCATGGGGTCACAAAGAGTCAGACTGAGCGATATTCACTTCACTTGTTTTTCTAACTTCTGGACTTAGAAATTTACACTAATGATCTTTAATCTGTCTTCTCTAATATACTCATTCAAAGTTATAATTTAATTTCAATTTCTGGTTTAGTTGCATCACAGAATTGACATGTTGCATTTTTGCTTTCTTAAAAATATTTTGTAATTTATTTTTCATGCCTATGAATTATCTTAAATTATTTTTATATATTTTTATATTTCCTTGTAATTTTTCAGAATTTACTAACTTCTATATCATTTGGAATATCAGGATTTGCTTTATGACTCTGTTTGTGACCTATTATGGAAAAGTCCATGCTCACTTGAGAATAATATATGTGTTTGCTGGGAAATGTCATGTAGGTAAGTCATATTTTTCAGTTCACATTTCCTTCTGGAAGATGCATAGAATAGTTGAGTCAGCTTAGTTTTCTGAAAGGTTGTGTTTTGATTTGTTTAGTCTTCTTTATTTCAGTTTTTTCCTCACTCCTAGGACATAGTTCTTAATCTTCGTGTGTACCCTGATGCCTTGAGTATATACCTTAATCTCATTTTTTTCTGGACTCTGAAATGAATTGATCAAAGGTCTTCTAGCTTAGCAGGATTTTAAACCCAAAGTTTATTCCCTCCCCTGCTAAAGAGCCATTTATATAACTGAATATTAGAAATTAACTTCTGGGGGAAAATACAAGCATGTTGGACATAATAATTACTTCATGTTTTTCCTCCATCTGTAGGGAAACGGAGCCCCGAGTGCTGACTGAAATGACAGCACTCTAAGCCTTTCTAATAAGAGGCTTATTTGCTAGAAGTTATTTCTATTGTGGGCAGCACCAAAAATCCTTGGTAGCTTTTCAATATTTTTCTTTTGCAATTGTATTTTGAGTATCTTTCATATACTGTATTATAATAGCAGCTGATACAGAATTCTTTTCCTATGTCAAACCCTCTTATAAACTCTTTAAGAATGAATTCATTTTACCTTTATAAAGACCAGGCCTTTTTTCACAATGTTATGTTAGTTTCTGCTGTGTAGCAAAGTGAATCAGCCACATGTATACATATATCCCCTCTTTGTCACCACAGAGTATTGAGTAAAGTTCCTTGTGCCACACACTATGTTCTCAATAGTTATCTATTTTGTATAGTATTTATATATATTATACTATGTAGTATTTATATATAGTATGGTTGTCTATTATATACACAGCAGATATATATATATGTCAGTCCCAATCTCCCACTTCATGCTATCCCTTCTTTCCCCATTTGTGTCCATATGTTTGCTCTATGTCTCTATTTCTACTTTGCAGATAGGTTCATCTGCACCATTTTTTCTAGATTCCACATCAACACATTAATATATAATACTTGTTTTTCTCTTTCTGACTTCATTCTATATGACAGTCTCTGGGTCCATCCTTGTCTCTGTAAATGACACAGTTTCTTCAATACTATTACCATAGTTCTTTTAAGAATAAGGAAATGGAGTCAGAAGCAAAATAATATTTCCAACATCCTAGAACGAGAAATCAGGATCTTGGACTTAAACCTAGGAGTGTACCTCCAGAGCACTCATTCTTCTTGTTTTTTAATTTATTTATTTTTAATTGGAGGATAATTACAATGTTGCATTGGTTTCTGCCACACATCAACATGAGTCAGTCATAGGTGTATTTATGTCCCCTCCCTCTTGAACTTCCCTCCCACCCCATCCCACTCCTGTAGGTTGTCACAGAGGGCCAGCTTGAGCTCCCTACACCATACAACAAATTCCCACTGGCTATCTATTTTACATGTGGTAATGTATATGCTTCATTATTACTTTCCCAATTCATCTCATCTTCCCCTTCCACCGGTATGTCCATAAGTCTGTTCTCTATGTCTGTGTCTCTATTGCTTCCCTGCAAATAAGTTCATCAGTACCTTTTTTCTAGATCCATATATATGTGTTAATACATGATATATTATTTTTTTCTCTTTCTGACTTCACTCTACGTAACAGGCTCTAGTTTCATGTGCCTCACTGGAATTGACTGAAACCCATTCATTTTTGTGGCTGAGTAATACTCCATTGTATATATATATATACCATACTTCTTTATACATTTGTCTGTTGATGGATATCTAGGTTGCTTCCATACACTGGCTATTGTAAATGGTGCTACAATGAACTTTGGGTAGGTGCAGAACACTCATTCTTAGCTACTGTTTTTATGTGTCTACCATATGGCCTTGATAAATGTTAATAACTGAGTACCATCCATATCCATGGGTAGTCAGGAAGTGACAAAAATAATTTTTCCTGGACTGAGCCAAGGATAATCTTATACTACTGGTGGTTTTATATGGGTGCCTGCCTTTTATGAATCGAACTTTGTTTTGCAAAAAATTTACATTGAAGTCCTAACATCAGAATGTGTGACCTGATTTGGACAGAGAGTCAAGAAAGATATACATAGTTAAGATGAGGTCATACTGAGGTAGAGTGAACCCCGACTCTAATATGACTTACATTCTTATAAGAAGGAGGCCATATGAAGCCAAAAAACACCATGAGCAGAGCACCATATGACCTTTAATGAGAGAGTGGGGTTATGCACCTGCAAGTCAGGGATTGCCTAAGATGGCCATTGAAATCCCAGAAGCTAGTAAGATGTAAGAAGTGTTCCTCTGCAGGTTTCATTTGGAGTTTGTTTTGCTGATAGCTTGATTTTAGAGTTTCAGCTTCCAGAACTGTGAGAAAATACATTCCTGCTGTTTTAAGTTATCCAGTTTACGATACTTTGTTAGGACAGTCCCAAAAATCTAATACACTAACAATGAATTTATTAAATCTTACCACACGGAGTACATAATTGAATACTCACAACTACTGCTTTGAATCTACTACTTCATAAATCATTATAATATTCAGAAAAAAATTGTAAATTTTAGAAAGAAGACTAAAAGTGAATTTCTCAAAAGAACACCACCACCACCAACAAAAAAAAAATCCTGATAATTTTTCTTATAACATTTATTAGGAAAAAATGCTACTGTAAAGTTAGAATAAGTCGTTTCTCCATAATTCTTAAATGTGGAAAAAATAAGGAATTATATAGCTTGGATTCTAATGATATATTTATTAAAAGTAATGTTTGAAGAAATAAGAAGGAATCCTAAGTAATTAACAGAGTCTTTGTATTTGAAACTATGTATTTATGATTAAACCATAGCTACTACACTGATGCTTCTGTTCCAAAATTTCTGTTTAATGGATATATTTTTTTAAAGTACACATAGAAACATATACAATGTTTCCTATAGTTTTCTATGGGAATTGTCTTATTTAAAATAAATAACATTATTTCCCCTTAGAATTCATAATGTAGATAAATCATGCATGATTAGAAAACTAAAACAAGATGCTATTTTTTTCAGAAAATAATGTTTATCATAGAGTTTAACCTTTAATTTGTAAGATAAATGAATACAAAATGAGAGATTTATAGCTACCATATGGAGATCAGATAGAGTGCTTGAGTTATATCTGGTTTATATAATTATTTTTTAAACTAGCAATTCCCTAAACTTCACACACACACAAACAGATGCACACAGTTAATATCACTATTTTCCTTGATTGGAAAAATAAAGCAGACATTGGTAGGATGTATTTACTTAAACTTGTAGCAACTACAAGCCTGCTCAGAATGTTGTTCTTATTGAAAAAAGCACACTCATATTGACTTCCATGCTACTTTCAGTTGCTACCTTGTCTATTTAGTTTTTCTTAAACTATGTTTTTGTTGTTTAGTAACCAAGTTGTGTTCAACTCTTTTGTGACTCCATGAATTGTAACCCATTCAGTATTTTACCAGGGAAAAAAGCTGGAGTGGGTTGCTATTTCCTTCTCGACCCAGGGATTGAACCTGCATTTCCTGCATTGGCAGACAGTTTCTTTACCACTAAGCCACAGAGAAGCCCTTCTTAAACTACAATCTATCTCTGAATAATTGTATCCATTCACAAAAATGAAAACATACTTATACTGAAGTATGTCATTAGTTTATATAATAACTCTAACTTGTAATTCTTCCATTGAAGGCTAACCATTTAGCCTAGTATCCTAATTGAAACTGTACATATGTGAAAGGAATGCCAATCATTCCCCTTTCTTAAAGCCATAACTGGTAGATCTTCTTAAATTTTATTTATTTCAGTAAGTGGCGAGGCTCAATTGATTTTTTGCAGGTCACAGAACTAGCACTCAAACATATGTCCAGTTGCCTCACTCACTGTAGTTAATTTATCACTTTTTCATCTTCAACATTTCTAAGTTCCAATCCGCTCTTCTCCCTGTCTGTCAGCAGTTAACTCACAACACCTCCCATTGGGACTTTCACAATATCTTTCTAAGTGTTTAACTCTGCCATCTGTTCTTGACATTGCAGACACAGGAGTCTTGTTTTTATCCCCTCCACCATATATCTGGTGGAGGTATAAGGTATAAAGTCTTCTAAAACTTTAACTGTCTCAGAAGTGTCTCATTGTTCTTAGGATAAAAATGAATTTTCCACAACAGGTCTTATAAATTTCTCATAAAAATGTTCATTTCATATTGCTAGATACTTTTAATCTTTCTATGTTAGCCATTCTGACCTTTTTCAGTCTTCTATCATGGGGGATTGCATGTGATTTTCCTGTATCTTGAAGCATAATTACCTCTTTTCTTTATTTAAATGGCCCAGATACAATTCAGCCTAACATTCTTTTCCTCAGAAAAGCCTTTCCTAACCTCTCTGATGAGATCAAATCACCAATTTTATCCTCTCACACAAACATTTAAATCTTTTGTGTGGCATTATTCTGAATTACAATTTCATATAATTTTTGAAATTATAGGCTCCCATAAATGGAGACCATGTTTCTTTCCTTGACATATGCACTGCATTTGCATGATGCCTAGTATTAAATGAATATTTTCAATCGTTCATGCACTTATTATTTAATATTTTACTAAAGATTTTTGTTGGAGAAGGCAATGGCACCCCACTCCAGTACTCTTGCCTGGAAAATCCCATGGACGGAGGAGCCTGGTAGGCCGCAGTCCATGGGGTCGCTAAGAGTCGGACATGGCTGAGGGACTTTCCTTTCACTTTTCACTTTCATGCATTGGAGAAGGAAATGGCAACCCACTCCAGTGTTCTTGCCTGGAGAATCCCAGGGACAGGGGAGCCTGGTGGGCTGCCATCTATGGGGTCGTACAGAGTCGGACACGACTGAAGCGACTTAGCAACAGCAGCAGCAAACACTTTTGTGATTACATATGCATGTGGGCTGAGGATGTAATGTTGAAAGAAAACACACATGATCATTTCTGTAGGTGCTGTTGATCTAACTGAACAAACAAAAATCTTTGTCTTTTTTCCTCTTACAGCTTTATTTTAGTGGAATGAGTTTAAAAAATGGATCATATAAATATGGAATAATCCTATGTGTGGAAGAAATAAAGCCTGGTAGGTCATTGTGTGACTGAGGGTCTAAGTATGGTTTTCAAAAAAGGACCTCTTGAAAAAATGTTTTTTAAAGAATGATTGTAGCTGCTGAGTGAAAGATTGTTAGCTAAAATGGTAAACTTAGAGGAATTTGTTTAAAAAAAATGTGATGGTATTTTGGTTGAACTATTTCAAATCCTAAAAGATGATGCTGTGAAGCTGCTGCGCTCAATATGCCAGCAAATTTGGAAAACTCAGCTGTGGCCACAGGACTGGAAGAGGTCAGTTTTCATTCCAATTCCTAAGAAAGGCAATCCCAAAGAATGCTCAAACTACCGCACAATTGCACTCATCTCACACGCTAGTAAAGTAATGCTCAAAATTCTCCAAGCCAGGCTTCAGCAATACATGAACCGAGAACTTCCAGATGTTCAAGCTGGTTTTAGAAAAGGCAGAGGAACCAGAGATCAAATTGCCAATATCCGCTGGATCATCAAAAAAGCAAGAGAGTTCCAGAAAAGCATCTATTTCTGCTTTATTGACTACACCAAAGCCTTCGATTGTGTGGATCACAATAAACCTTGGAAAATTCTGAAAGAGATGGGAAGGCCAGACCACCTCACCTGCCTCTTGAGAAATCTGTATGCATGTCAGGAAGCAACAGTTAGAACTGGACATGGAACAACAGACTGGTTCCAGATAGGAAAAGGTGTACGTCAAGGCTGTATATTGTCACCCTGCTTATTTAACTTCTATGCAGGGTACATCATGAGAAACGCTGGGCTGGAAGAAGCACAAGCTGGAATCAAGATTGCTGGGAGAAATAGCAATACCTCAGATATGCAGATGACACCACCCTTATGGCAGAGAGGGAAGAGGAACTGAAAAGCCTCTTGATGAAAGTGAAAGAGGAGAGTGAAAAAGTTGGCTTAAAGCTTAATATTCAGAAAACTAAGATCATGGCATCTGGTCCCATCACCTCATGGGAAATAGATGGGGAGACAGTAGAAACCGTGTCAGACTTTATGTTTTTGGTGGGGGGTCTCCAAAATCACTGCAAATGGTGATTGCAGCCATGAAATTAAAAGACACTTATTCCTTGGAAGGAAAGTTATGACCAACCTAGACAGCATATTAAAAAGCAAATACATTACTTTGCCGACAAAGGTCTGTCTAGTCAAGGCTATAGTTTTTCCAGTGGTCATGTATGGATGTGAGAGTTGAGCTGTGAAGAAAGCTGAGCACTGAAAAATTGATGCTCTTGAACTGTGGTGTTGGAAAAGACTCTTGAGAGTCCCTTGGACTGCAAGGAGATCCAACCAGTCCATCCTAAAGGAGATCAGTCCTGGGTGTTCATTGGAAGGACTGATGCTGAAGCTGAAACTCCAATACTTTGGCCACCCCATGCGAAGAGTTGACTCATTGGAAAAGACCCTGATGCTGGGAGGGATTGGGGGCAGGAGGAGAAGTGGAGGCAGAGGATGAGATGCCTGGATGGCATCACCAACTCGCTGGACATGAGTTTCAGTAAACTCTGGGAGTTTGTGATGGGCAGGGAGGCCTGGCATGCTGCAAGTCATCGGGTCGCAAAGAGTCAGACATGACTGAGCAACTGAAATGAACTGAACTGATGTATATATATGTATATATATATATATATATATATATATATATATATATATATCCCAAAGGAGTGGATGATTGAAGAGAATCTTTGAGAAAGGAGTTACATGCCAGTCAATAATGTTCTAAAGATGAACTTTATCCTAATAATTAAGTAACAAGGAAGATAACTTTGTAGTAGGAGTCACACAGGGTTATTTATACCCAAATATTTTAGACATAAATTTAAAAAAAAAAAGTTGAGAAAATAAACAATGGAATGATAAAATAAATTGTTACAGGATAGATTAGGTAAGCTCTAACAATACATAGAAAATAAGGATAACCCAACTCTAGCAAACCTTGCCCTCTAAATAGAACCTATATCAGTTCTCTAGAATTGTCAGAACAGAGTACCACAAACTAGGCACAAACTTTGCTTCTCAGTTCTGGAGGCTAGAAGTTCAAGAATAAAGTGTCATTTTGAGGTTAGTCAGCAAGGTGAGTTCATTTTGAGGGCTCCTAAGGGAGGATCTTTTTGACACCTGTCTCCTAGGTTCTGGAAGTTTCCTGACTTGTAGAAACCCCGCAGGTCTCTGCCTTCCCCTGCACGTGGAGTTCCTCCTGTGTGTGTGTGTCTGTGTCCTCGTTTCCCCTCTTTACTAGGACATCAGTCCTGTCGGATTAGGGGCTACCCTACTTCAGTGTGATGAAATCTTAACTAAGGAGAGCTAGACAACCCCAGTCCCAGATAAGATCCCATTCTGTGGTAGGTGTTAGGCTTGAGCACCCAACGCAAGTCTTGTGAAAACACAGATGAGCCCATAGAAGGCAGTCACACAAACTAAAAGGCAAGTCATTTTACAGTTGGCTGCTTTTCTTTATCTGATAAGAAAACAATGTACTGCTACTATTTCTATTACATCACATCTTTTCTAACTCTAGCCACAATTTTAATATTTTAAACATTTTCATATAAAATTCCATGCCATCAATGCTTAAGTTATATGTGGTAAATGGTATTTTCTTATTCACATATAAAACTGAGGCTAAGAATGGGGAAATAACTTGGCTAGGCATTTTCAGCTACTGAGTGACGGAGTCCTTACTTCCACCTTAAATTACCAGTATCCAAAACCCATGTAGACCACTAAGGGAACATTTTATAAGAGAGAATGGTAGTTCAGGAAGCATAAAGCAAGCATGCAGTGTTTTTCATTGGGATGAAATAAAAAAGTACATCAACTTGTCACATTATAAAATCATCTTTTAAAAATAATATTTTTATAATCTCAATAACTTACTTCAACAATATTATGTTTATTTAAAATTGTACACGCATGGTTCTTTTCCTTATCTAGTTATCAAACTTTTTATCCTGTAAATGTAAGTAGTATTTTCCCTCTACTTCAATTTTTTCACTTGCAATAAGTAATAGTTATCAATGAACTCATTTCTGCTTTCTTCATTTTAAGACCAATCACCAATTTCTTTCACTGCTGTCTTGAAATTTTATACTTTATTTTCTATTCTAGCAGCTCTAGAATTTAGAGTAACTGAAGGAATCTGTCAAATACTCATTCACATCTAGTGACAGGCAATAAACTGCTTATCACCCATTCTTCCTGATTTCTTAAGACAACATAAGAAGAGGAAAAAAAGGGGGGCTTATTTTCTCTTACCCTTTTCTGATGAGAGTGAGTCCTCTCAGTGTTAATTATATAGTCGGAACCTAAGTTCAATTGCATGCCACTGAAAAACACCGTCAGCTTAGTTGACTATAGAACATTTCAATAAATCTGGCAAGTAATAGGGACTCAGATGTGACAGACAAGAAGACCTTCTTTTACAGAACTGCTCCCAATGAAGCAAGTAATTCTAACAGTTGATGATTTTCACTTCTTTATTTTTTGCAATAACACTCTGAAAATTGAACGATTTATGTTATTTACTGGGAGAAGGGTTATGAATATTTTAGACAGTTAACTAAAGAGACAAGATGGATTTTAGGAAAAATGATTAGATTGAACTGTCACAAAATCTTTGGGGTAATGTTTACTATACTTTTTCAATTTGAATTTAAAACTGTCTCAACATTATTTGTTTAATCTATTTTTTTATCTAGATATGCATATTCCTCATAAAATCCTGTTTGACTATTTTTTTAACTTTAAAATTATGATTCAGGATATTCTTAAATTAAATTTATATTTATGGAAATAAAATCCAATGTATTTTAATAAGAATTTGTTAAGGATAATTTTATAATTTCAGTATTTAAAACTATATACTTAAAGATAAAATCACACAAATAAAATGCATTCTACACATATATTCTACACTTCCCTCCCCATCCCATCCCTCAGGGTCATCCCAGTGCACTGGCTTTGAGTGCCCTGACTCATGCGTTGAACCTGGACTGGTGATTCATTTCACATATGGTAATATATGTGTTTCAGTGCTATTCTCTCAAATCATCCCACCCTCGCCTTCTCCCACAGAGTCCAAAATCTGTTTTTTATCTCTGTGTTTCTTTTGCTGTCTCACATATAGGGTCATCGATACCATCTTTCTAAATTCCGTATATATGCATCAATATACTCTATTGGTGTTTTTCTTTCTGACTTACTTCACTCTGTATAATAGGCTCCAGTTTTATCTACTTCTTAGAACTGATTCAAATGCATTCTTTATAATAGCTGAGTAAATTTAATTTTTTATGTTATTACTTGATAATTTGCTTTTTCATTTTGTAATAAATCATGTTAAAATAATGAAACAGAACTACATATTTAGTGAACAAATTAAATACTGGTTTTTCAGTTTTAAAGAATGATGATGATGAATGGGAAGTAGTAAAAATTATAAATGTTTTGTGGCATTAATGTGAGAGGAAGGGCGCAGTAACATCATTGATTACCCTAAGGTCAGGTGACTCAAAAACACTAATAGAGCTTATAAACCTAAGGTTCAATTCAGTTCAGTCGCTCAGTCATGTTCGACTCTGTGACCGCAAGGACTGCAGCACGCCAGGCCTACCTGTCCATCACCAACTCCTGGCGTTTACTCAAACTCATGTCTGTTGAGTTGGTGATGCCATCCAACCATCTCATCCTCTGTTGTCCCCTTCTCCTCCCACCTTCAATCTTTCCCAGCATCAGGGTCTTTTCCAATGAGTCAACTCTTGGCATCAGGTGGCCAAAATATTGGAGTTTCAGCTTCAGCATCATTCCTTCCAATGAATATTCAGGACTGATCTCCTTTAGGATGGACTGGTTTGATCTCCTTGCAGTCCAAGGGACTCTCAAGAGTCTTCTCCAACATCACAGTTCAAAAGCATCAGTTCTTTGGTGCTCAGCTTTCTTTATAATCCAACTCTCACATCCATGCATGACTACTGGAAAAACTATAGCCTTGACTAGACAGGCCTTTGTCGGCAAAGTAATGTATTTGCTTTTTAATATGCTGTCTAGGTTGGTCATAACTTTTCTTCCAAGGAGCGTCTTTTAATTTCATGGCTGCAGTCACCATCTGCAGTGATTTTGGAGCCCCCCAAAATAAAGTCTGTCATTGTTTTCACTGTTTCCTCAACTATTTGCCATGAAGTGATGGGACCAGATGCCATGATCTTAGTTTTCTGAATGTTGAGCTTAATTTAAGAAAACTTTTTCACTCTTCTCTTTCACTTTCATCAAGAGTCTCTTTAGTTCTTCACTTTCTAACATAAGGGTGATGTCATCTGCATATCTGAGGTTACTGATATTTCTCCCAGCAATCTTGATTCCAGCTTGTGCTTCATCCAGCCCAGTGTTTCTCATGATGTACTCTGCATATAAGTTTATAAGCAGGGTGACAATAGCCCCTGCTATTTACTTGGGGCTAAACTATGGTGGAGGTAATGAAGATAATGGCGACCTCCTTGTAAAGATCCCAGGCAGGTACTGCTACACTCACTGCTCCAACCCTCCATCAGGCCACCACTGACCCATGCCCTTGCTGGAGGCTTCTTAACACTCCTGGGCAAGTCTGGGTCAGTCTCTTTTGGGGTACTTTCTCCTGAGTACTTGTGCACATAAGGTTCTGTTTGTGCCCTCCAAGAGTCTATTCCCGCATCCTGTGTAAGTTCTATGTTGGGGTAAATGACGACCTCCTCCAAGAGAACTTACGCCATACCCAGGTCTACTGCACCCAGAGCCCCTGCCCCTATGTGAGGCCACTGCTGACCCATACCTCCACAGGAGACACCCAAATACAGTTCTGTCTCAGTCTCTGTGGAGTGCCTGGGTCCTGGTGTGCACAAGCTTGTTCAAACATAAGTTGTATAAATGTACTAATCTAGGGTTAGTACATTTAATAATACTTTCCAAACGATGATGATTTAACATGCTTGACTTTCAGGGAAGAATATCTATACAAACTATCTGGAATTCCCCCCAGAAGTTTTGTCTACTCCCCTTTGTTCATTTATTTATTTAATGATTTATTTGCACTACTGTGGACACTTGGAGATATATAACATATATATATGTATATATATATACATACACACACAGACATACATACATATGTATATATATATATAGCCCTACATTTATAATCTAGGACAGTTTTATTTATTTTGTTGCTCAAATTGTTCCAGCTTTGGCTATTGGGAACTCTTTCATTAGCTATATCCTTTGATATACCCCATAATTATGGTTTCTTTTATTATTTACTTCTGTTTCTTATTGTTTGTGTTTTCAGATTTCCTTAATTTCCTTCACTAAAAGATGTTCCACGCTCATCTTAGAAGTTTCCTGCTCAGTCCTGGAATCATCTTCTCCAAGGTATCCTGTTTCTTTTGATTAAATAATGCTTTAAAAAAAACAACAAAAAACAAAGATCTGCACAGAACATGTATGCCATTGCTCCTGAAGTGCTGTTCCTACTAGGGCTCTAAACTGACAGGGCAGGAAATATATAAAATTCCTTAGGGCACTACTGTAATATCAGTAGGGAGCTGGGAATCTACATTTGGGGAAACTTTTTGGGTTATTCCTATGAACTTTAAATAAAAATAATGCATTTTTTAGCTTTGAGTTTAATATTGTCTATTTTTAAAATATGTATATTTTATTGAAGTATAGTTGACCTACAATATTTCAGGTGCACAGTGAGGTCATTCAGTTATACACATACACATATTTTATTTTTGAAATTATTTTCCATCCAATATTTTCCATATTATAAGATATCAGCTATGGTTTCTTATTCTGTACAGTAAATATTTGTTGCTTGTTGCAAATCTATTTTTAAATTAGAAATCTAGAATTCTATTCATACTAAGTCAAACAAGTGGAATCAAACTGTCATAATTTCTTTAGTTAGGGAAAAATTCATAAGTTTTCTAAAATATATATATTACACATATTTATATATATGTATACAAAAGCTTTTCTACTACATTTGATAAAGGCTTGAGAAAGAACATCAAAAAAACAAAAAAAAAAGAGAGAGGAGAGATGGAGAAATTGGAGAACATTAACTAAATGAAATGGGAGCACGGAATATGAAATAGAAAAAGTGAAACAAGCTAGATAAAAATGAAAAAGTAATCATATAGTCCAGTCCTTTTTAAGCATGATTGTTCATAAGAAATGTATCTGGAGCTCTGGAGGCAAAAGCAATACCTGAGCATTTTTATTTTTCAAAATATTTCAAGATTATTTTGATATGCACCTGGATTTTAAAAAGTGATTACAGGTTTTTCTATTAAATCCTAGTTTTGGTGATATAGAGTTCTATTATTTTTCTGTTGACCCATCATGATACAATGGTACTAAGTGAGTAATAGTTGCATAATCACAATAGTAAAAGATGTTTATCAGTTCAAACAATCAATAACCAGACAAAAATTAAAAGATAATTACAATTGCAAACCATAATGGGAACATGATTAACTTAACAATATAAAATAATTACATGCAATTTGGAAGTGTCAAGCAGAATGATTGGTAAGTTGTAGTGCATACATGCACATGTTTTCATCCACCCACCCAGTCTATGTCTTTTTGTTGGTGCATTTAATCCATTTACATTTAAGGTAACTATGTATGATCCAATTACCATTTTGTTAATTGTTTTGGTTTATTTTCTGTAGGAATTTTCCCTGTCTTGTGTTTCTGACTAAAGAAGTTACTTTAGCATTGTTGTAAAGCTGGTTTGGTGATACTGAATTCTTTTAACTTTGCTAGTCTGAACTTTTGGTTTCTCCATCAATTCTGAAGGAAAGTCTTGCTGGGTAGAATATTCTAGGTTGTAGTTTCTTCCCTTTCATCACTTTAAACATATCATACCATTTCCTTCTGGCTTGTAGAGTTTCTGCTGAGAAATCAACTGATAGCCTGATTGGAGTTCCCTTGTATGCTATTTGTTATTTTCCCCCTGTTGCTTTTAATATTTTATCTCTGTCTTTACTTTTTGTCAGTTTGATTACTATGTGGCTCCGTGTGTTCCTCGGATTTATCCTTCCTGGGACTCTCTGTGCTTCCTGGACTTGGTTGACTATTTCCTTTCCCATGTTTGGGAAGTTTTCATCTATTATCTCTTTAAATATTTTCTGAGGTCCTTTCTCTTTCTCTTCTCCTTCTGGGACCCCTATCATGAGAGTATTGGTGCATTTAATGTTGTCCTAGAGATCTCTTAGGCTGTCTTCTTTTCTTTTCATTCCTTTTTCTATATTCTGTTCCACAGCAGTGATTTCCACCATTCTGTCCTCCAGGTAATTTATCCATTCTTCTGCCTCTGTTATTCTGCTATTTATTCCTACTAGTGCATTATTCATTTCTATTTGTTTGTTCTTTAGCTCTTGTAAGTCTTTGGTAAACATTTCTTGCATCTTCTCAATCTTTGCCTCCATTCTTTTCCTGAGATCCTGGGTCATCTTCACTATCATTATTCTGAATTTTTTTTCTGGAAGGTTGCCTGTCTCCAATTCATTTAGTTGTTTTTTAATGGGATTTTGTCTTGTCCCTTCATCTGGAACACATCTTTCTGCTTTTTCATTGTGATTAAGTTTCTATAAAATGGCTTTTGTTTTAGCCACTGTAAGACTGTATATCTTGCCTCTTCTGTCTGCCATCTGATGGATGAGGTTAAGAGGCTTGTGTGAGCTTCTTGATAGGAGGAATGGGAAAAACTGGGCCTTGCTATGGTGAGTAGGACCTTGTTCAGTAAAGCTTTGATCCAGTTACATGCTGATGGGTGGAGTTGCACTCCCTCTCTGGTAGTTGGCCTGGGCAACCTAGCCATGGGGTCATTAATGGTAGGGTTAACTGCAAGAGGGTTTATTCCAAGGGGGACCTTCCGGTGCTCCAGTGGTAAGTCCCTGCCCACCCATGCCTCCACAGGAGGCCCTCCAACACTAGAATGTAATTTTGGTTCAGTCTCCTGTGGGCTCATTGCTCCTTTCCTCTGGGTTTGGTGCATGCAAAATTTTGTTTGTGTGTGTGGGGAGTCTCTGTTTCCCCCAGTGCTCTGAAAGGCCTGTAATCAACTCCCACTGGCCCTCACGGTCAGATTACCTGTGGATTCCCAGTCCCTTTGTTGGATCCCCAGGCTGGGAAGCCTGACCTGCAGTTCAGGACCTTCAAAATGGTGTAAGAACTTCCTGGTATTATTGTTCTGTGGTCTGTGGGTCACCCACCCAGCTGGTATGGATTTGATTTTATCATGATGTGCCCCTCCTACTGTCTCACTGTGGTTTCTTGTCTTTGGATTTGGAACATCTTTCTTTGGTGAGTTTCAGCATTCTCCTATCAATGGTTGTTTAACAGTTAGTTGCAATTTTGGTGCTCTCACAGGAGGAGATGAGCACATGGGAAAAACTGGGTCTTGCTTTGGTGGCATGACCTTGCTCAGTAAAGCTTTAATCCAATTATCTGCTGATGGGTGGGGCTGCACTCCCCCTTCTACTCTGCCATCTTGACTAATGTCTATTTTTGTAAGGAGAACATATTCATGATTTACTGTATAATAAATATTGAAATAACATTTAATCTTTATAGATTGCCTCCTATGACTTCAGCATTATTATTCTAATTTCTTTTACATTTTTCATCATTAGTCCTTATAATTTCATTTAATGTCTGCTATTATTTTATGCTTAAACTTTACATTTATTTACCATATATATCTCCATATTTTAGACTCTTTGTCATGAAGGCCAGAGAATTCAATAGTCTCACTTTCCCCAAATGTGTACCAATGTTGTGATAGAACTGAACAATCATGTATGTGAAATTGTTTCAAAACTACTAAAACTATCTAAATTTTTGATATTCTGATATTATTTTTAATAAAAATTAGAGAGGTGTATCCTTTCAAAAATTACTCTTACACATGAGGCATATGAGTGTTATTTTAATTTACTTGTAGATATATATTTTAAATTTTGGGATAATGTTGTTTGACATTGTCTTTTCTTTGGGAAGCAATAACTTTATTCTCTAAAATAGGCTTCATGGCTGTTACTATATTTTGCAGAATGTAGTATCATGGAGAGAATCTTTTTTTTCCTACTGCAAAGAATAAGCTTGAAACAAATTTCTCTCATTCTCTTGCATTCTAACAACATCTTCATGTAGCATAAGTGATGTGTCCCAACTTTTATAATAAATACCTAGATTATAAGTTTGTCCAAGCAAAAATATGTTCATCTGCATTTTCCCCCACTGTTAGGATCCTGTCTAAAAAACCCTGTAGTCTTAGGTGGCTACTAGACTCATCTCTCTCTGGTCTCTGCCTTTCACATGCCAACTTCAGAGCACTCCCTGCAAAGAAGGTCAGATCATATATAAAAATATATATGTCCGATTTTTATACTCCTTTGTTTAGCAGAGTCCGAACTTCACCAGGATGAAATTCTATGTTCTGTTATAGACAAAGACCTGGTATAATTTGGACTTTGCTACACAGTATAGTTTGATCTTTGGTTACTTTTGCACAAACACACTGTTCTTTAGCTCTTTTTTGTATAATTCTTTCTGCTTAAATATCTCCTCCTGATGAGTGAGTCCTTCTCATCATTTAGGTCTCAGTGATAATATGACCTATTAAGAAAGATTTTCCCTCATTAACCAAAATAAGATGATTTTTCCCAGTTGATCTCAGTTCTTTTTCATTATAGCACTAGTTATTATTTACTATGTTTTTATATTTTGTTTATTTTACTCCATAAAGACATGCATCATATGTAGTTTGTTCCTTGGTAAAAATAAGCAGTGATGTGGTTGACAAATAATAGCTTCCCAAGGAATATTTGTCCCATGAGTAAATACATTAATGAATACAAATCAATATGTTAAATAGAAAAATATAGTGCATTTCATGAAGATATTTATATGTATTTGTTGATTCATGAGGTATTACATAATTCATCTTCTATTTTCTTTCCAAACAGCTTGAAATACCTACTTATGTGTTTCAAAGATGGAAAGTAAAATGAGATCACTTAGATTTTTAGGTTGACTAAGTGTGTTAGTCACTCAGACATGTCTGACTCTGCGACCCCATGAACTATAGCCCGTCAGGCTCCTCTGTTCATGGTATTCTCCGGACAAGAATACTGGAGTGGGTTGCCATTCCCTTCTCCAGGCGATCTTCCCAACTCAGGGATTGAATCTGGGTCTCCTGCACGATAGGTGGATACCTTATGATCTGAGCCACCATGGAAGCCCTTCGGTTGACTAAAGATTTATACTAAAAGGAAGACAAGTTTCCTGCAGTGTTTGATTAGTTTGATTAGTTGTCAATTAGTTGATTAATTGATTATTTGATTAGTTTGACTCGGTCATTCTCCTCTCCCCTCTCCTCTCAAAGATTCTATTTAAATCCAATTGTTATAAAATGAAATAAGTGAATTGCAATACTGCTTTAATGGGGAAGCCATAGTGTGTCTGTTAATTGAAATTTCAAGGTGTGTAAACTTTTTCACTGGCTTCTTAGAGGATTAGCTATGTAAAATATTATTTTCCATTTGATCCACAAAATTTATCAGATTGAAAAATATG
This sequence comes from Cervus canadensis, assembly GCF_019320065.1. Taxonomy (NCBI): domain Eukaryota; kingdom Metazoa; phylum Chordata; class Mammalia; order Artiodactyla; family Cervidae; genus Cervus; species Cervus canadensis. Next base: position 64,209,856 of record NC_057398.1, on the reverse strand, counting down.
CATTGCCAAACGCCAAAATGGAATGCTTCCTTACTCTTTGTGGTGTCACAGTGTTATGAAATGAAATAAAACACACTGATCCCTTTAGATCTATTATATATTTATTTTGCATATTAAAAAAAATAGCAGATGTGACTGCGAGAACTCATTTGCGTTTTATGTACTTTTCTTCACCTCTGTAGTCAAATCTTTAGGAAAAGCAAGGCAGCGAAAAGAACTGTAAGATGTTTCATCAGGGTAGCTCTTTAAAGAAAATGTCCTTACATTATAACCAAATTAAGTTAATCAGCACTGTTGGTTGCCTGCTTTTAAAATCATTGCCAGAGTTAACTGAAAAATCTTGTAACCCTGTGTCTGCTCAGTGTTGACTAGCTCCTTTTTGTTTCTTTTGTTATCCAGAAATGTTGTTTAGACACTTCATTTTTAACTTCAAATTCCATGTTTTCTAAACAGCACTCTAAGTTGCATGTGTATGTGCTCAGCTCAGTCACCAGTCATGTCCAACTCTGCGACCCTACAGGCTCCTCTGTCCATGGGATTTCCCAGGCAAGAATACTAGAGTTAGTTGCCATTTCCTCCTCCGAGGATCTTCCCAAACCGGGGATGGAACCTGCATTCTCCCGCATCTCCTGCATTGCAGGCAGGTTCTTTACCACTGATGCACTGGAAGGACAATTTCATTTTTGGAGGATCTGATTTAGCTTCTAGATGCTATTAAAATAGAAGAGGCGTAATGTATTTCTTTAAGAGAGACACTTATACCATATGAAGGTGACTGGCACTCTAGAATATATTCACAGGAATGTATTTTAGTTAAGTAGTTGACTGCTCCTGGGCTTCCCTGATAGCTCAGTTGGTAAGAATCCTCCTGCAGTGCAGGAGATCCTGATTCAATTCCTGGGTCGGGAAGATCCCCTGGAGAAGGAATAGGCTCCAGTATTCTCCAGCTTCCCTCATGGCTTAGCTGGTGAAGAATCTGCCTGCAACGAGGGAGACCTGGGTTTGATCCCTGGGTTGGGAAGATCCCCTGGAGAAAGGAGCAGCTACCCACTGCAGTATTCTGGCCTGGAGAATTCCATGGACTGTATAGTCCATGGGATGGCAGAGTCGGACACAACTAAGCGGCTTTCACTTTCACTTCTCAGTCGACTGCTCCAGAGTGAACATAGCATTTAAACTCCAGCTTTCACTTAATCTGACCACATGGAGCATAATCAATTTTATCATCTTCTGTTTCTTCATCAGATACATGTAAATTGAATTGTGTCTCCCTTGTGTCTAAGATGATGATGGTATGCTAATTTCTTTGGGAGAATTGAGGAGAGTCACACATACTCTCTTTTCAAGGGTCTAATTATATTGTATAAATCTTGGTGAGAAATTTGTAACTCTCTTACACAATGTGTATCAGGGTGGAACCAGCAACATGTGTATCATCAGAGGATGATAATAAATCAGAATCTTAGGACCCGGCCCACATGTTCTAAATCAGTCTGGATTTTAATGAGATCAACAGGGAATCTATATATAATTTTGAAAAGCACTGATATTTTCATTAAAACATTAAATTTTTTCTTTAAAACATTTTTATTAAAAATTTACCCCATAATTTAGATTTTGTAGGATAGCAATTACAAAAAGGACAGGAAAAACGCCTTTTCTCAGTTCCACAACATTGGAGGACATCTCTGAAAAATTTGATGCTGGAACAAAATCTTCTGAAGCTATCTTTAGTTACAGGTACACCTCATTCTATTTCACTTCACTTTATTGTACTTTGCAGGTTCTACATTTTTTACAAATTGAGATTTGTAGTAACTCCACATCAAGCTAGTCTATCAGCACCATTTTTCTAGCAGCATTTGTTCACTTTGCTCTTCTGTGTCATGTTTTGGTAATTCTCATGATACTTCAAAATTTTTCATTATTATTATGCTTTTATGGTGATCTGTGACCAGTGATCTTTGCTGTTACTAAAAAAAAATAAATTATTCACTAAAGGTTCTGATGAAGGTGAGTAGTTTTAGCAATGGAGTATTTTTATTTAAGGTGTATACATTATTTTTAAAGAATAACCCTCTTGCACACTTCAAAGATTATAGTATAGCATAAGGATAACTTTTATATGAACTGGGAAACCAAAAAAAATGTGATTCACTTTAATGCACTCTTTAATGCAATATTCACTTTATTGTGGTGCTCTGGGTCTGAATCAACAATATCTCTGAAGTCTGTCTTTGCATGTCTGACAATTGACAATAGGCATCAGTTAGAAACAGTTTTATTTTAAATTTACCACACCATAATCCACCGCATTATATTTAATAGTTTGTTCTTTAGCTATTTTTCTCGTCTCAGATTTATCGTCAGACTTTCTCTCTTCTCAGAGTCTTCTCATTAAGAAGAGGCCAGATGTTGTTTTTTGCTTTTTCATTTTCTCTAAGGAAATATTTTTAGCTAGATTATTGAGTTCCTTATTTTTCTTTATTTTTCACATTACTACAAGTAACATCTTTGCCAAACTCTCTTCTGATACATAACAAGAAAGATTCCAAGAGACATGCTGGTCTGTGAATATATGAAGATTACTTACACACAAGATGGAAAGTTGTTGCTCCTCAATTCAGTAACAATTTAACAAGAGAAAGCAGTGGTTCAAGTTGTAATAGAAACAATTTGTATGTACAATTTCCTAGGCATGGGGAAAGTTCAACAGTAGGAAGAATGTTTGGGGGAGATGTTACCATGGCTCTGATGGTTAATTATATGTGTCGACTTGACTGAGTTACAGGGTGTCCAGTTTGCTGGTTAAGCATCATTTCTGGGTGTGTCTCTGAGGTATAACTGAAAGAGATTAGTATTTGAATCAATGAACTGGACAGAGTGAAACAGAAGTTTCTCCACAGACTGGAGAAGCATCATCCAATCAATTAAACATCCAAATAGAACAACAAGGCAGAGGAAGGGAAAATGTGCCCTCTCTGGCTGACTGCAGAGCTGGGGCATCAGTCTTCTGCTCCAGGGCTGGGACTTAGAACATCAGCTACCCTGCTCCTCAGACTTTGGACTTGGACTTAACAACACTCCTGGCTTTCTGGAGTCAGATAGGCCCCTCATATTGATTCAGTTGAGTAGCATTAGTGCTATGAAGCTTAAATGCTTTGTTTTGTTTGGGTAATATAAAGTAGAATTTGAAGATTGGATGATATAAAAAATTCATTTTTCATTCTGCAATACTTTGAGTTACCGCTGAACTTAAATTACAGAAGTATTTTATACTGCTTTATAGCTTCCCTTGCAACATTTAAAAGCTATCTAACTTAATTCTGAATATAATTGAAATTGTACTCATGGCTTACTTTCATGAGAAACTGAGTAGCTGTTCTATTTGTATTGTGCTTTTGGAACTACCAGTTAGACAAAAAGATTTCTTTTTTAAAAGAGAAGTTTGCTCAGAGTGCAATGCTCATATTTTTTTTTTCCCTTCTAATTCTGTATAAAAGAATTTAGATTGTGATAGCTCTGTAAATAACTAATATTTATTTATTTGTATCCATCCTCTGATGGTCTGTTTAAATAAAATTGTATTAAATAATACAGAGTAACTTGGGTATTTATTAATCTTCCTTTAGCAATAATATATTTCCACACATTGGAGAATCTTTTAAATATGAATAAACATAAAACTTACCAACATTTATTGTGAGGAGTACCTTTGATATATAATTTTATTTAAATTAAGATCTAAGCAAATGTTGAGGAAATATGAATTGCTTTATTACTAATATATGAAAATTATATGTATCTATGAAAATACTGGTTTTTAAACATTAAATATATGCATTTGTGTAAAGAATCCATCTGCAGTGCAAGAGACACAGGAGATGCATATTTGATCCCTGGGTCAGGAAGATTCCCTGGGACAGGAAATGGCAACGCACTCCAGTATTCTTGCCTGAAAAATCCCGCAGACAGAGGAGCTTGGAGGGTTACAGTCAGTGGGGTTGTAAATAGTCAGACATGACTAAGTGGCTGAACACAGACACTTACACACAAATACACATATATGTGTGTGTGTTTATGTGTTTTCTAGAAAGAGGGGAAGATCCACTTCAGGTGAAACTAAATGTGGGACTGACTGAAAATATTAGAAGTTGACCAGTTTTGATAGAAATTTCAGAGGACAAGAACTCTCACCCTACTCCTCTCCCAGTTTTCTGTTACACTCACTAACCCATGGGCATCCACTGAATTCTCTCCTGAGAGTCACAGTTCTGATCCTCCTCAGAGTACTCTATGTGCCATAATAATTTTATATTTCCTTTGTCAAACCATCAAAAGCCATAATTCCATTAGTGCCTCTGATTTCATGTAGGAATTATGAAGCTGAAAGTAAAACTCTGCTAATGAACTTTTAAGCACATTCTCTCAAGTAGTTCATGCTTGTGGTAGAAGTGAGACACATTCCATCTGGCTCCATGAACATAGAAGAAATTTTAAATAATCTATTTCCTTTCTAATTGCTCATTATCAATATGTAAATGATCTAAAAGTGTTTCATGTGTGCTCCTGACTGCTTGCCTACCAATGAAATGGATGATTTCCTTCCTGTCCTTTCTAGGGCTTTTTGGTACTATCTCTGCCACTCCACTTGAGTAACATTGGGGAAATTTGAAATAGCTACTTTTATCATCTCTCCATCGGATCTTCCAATGTACAAATAAAGTCTCTAACTTTTCACATCTATTTGTATTGTTTCTCATGTGTAGAAAAACTAGAGTGCTGTTTGGTGTTCCTAGTCTGTTCTAACAGTTTTCATTGTTAATTTTTAATACCTCTGTCTTATGGAGAGGTATGAGAGAAAGAAGTTAGCAGCCTTTTTATCCTCCTGTATTTAAAATAATCCTTTTACTCTGTGACTGACCAATTACTTCTAGCTCTAGACTGTCCATGTCTCCTCTCTCTTCTGCAGTGTGCCTTCTGTCCTGCCACAGGTCTTCAGAAACGGTAAAAATGTCAACTCTGGTAGCTTGGTCCCAGAAGTGCTCCAAACATGAGTGGGATTATAGAAAGCTTATGTCAGCCCTCTGGAAACCTACTGTAATACTATGAAGTGTGGGTAACTAACACCTTGTCTTGTCAAAGAAAGTTTTCTAATATAAAATCTGCTTTCCTATAAGAAGTTTGTATTGAAAAATGATTACTAAAGCATTTCTATATGGATGGTTTTCAAACTTGGCTGAATTCCAGAAGGCCCTGGGAAGATTTTCCTGTATGCTTATTAAAATCTGCCCCCAAACGATTTTGTTATTACTACTACTGGGAATAGAGTTAATTGATCAGTCCTGTCTGACTCTTTGCCACCCCATGGACAGTAGCCCCCAGGCTCCTCTGTCCATGGGATTCTCCAGGCAAGAATACTAGAGTGGGTAGCCATTCCCTGCTCCAGAGGGATCTTCCCGACTCAGGGATCGAACCCAGATCTCCCACAATGCAGGCAGATTCTTTACCATCTAAGCCACCAGGGAAGCAGTAACAAGTTATCGCATGGGGCACAGGGTCAGAAAATGCAGGCTGGCCTGTTGTAGTTGAAAATAGTTACTGGAATGCTGTTAGAAGAAAGCTGTTAGAAGTCATTATCCTTTGCTTCTCTGATGCCACACAATCTCTACTTGTATCATACTTACCCTTTTTCTGGCTCCTGTCTCTATTTATCCCCACATTTTGCCATCATGGATGCATCAAAAGAAAAATCTCATTCCCTAATTTTTCAAGTTGTAGTTCTCCAGTTATCTCTAGTGGTTTAGTCTACTGCTTTTAACCCTATACCCTCATTGTATTTTTCTTTTTAAGGAGAAAAATTGCATTGAGCCAGATTATGTCAGTTGTTAACTAACACAACTGTCTGAGTTGTTTAGAAAGAGCATCATAGGCTATGTGGTTAGGAAGAACATCATAGGCTATGTGTTATTTTCAGGAAAATGATAAATATGTGTTACTATAGGAACTTTTCTTTAGTTTTTTCAATGTTGTACACTTTACAGACCAGGTAATATGATTCCATTCTCCAATTTCCTAAATAATGTTGTATATTTGAATGCAATCTTTTAATGATGTGTGATACCTTTAAATAATTCTTCCTAATGATTTATAATAGATAGCAAATATGCATTGTGAAGCAAGTGACACTGTTACAATCTCCAGTGGAAGAGTCCCATGAGTGGAGGATAGATAGTGTTGACTTAAAAATAGTCACAACCTAGAAGTTGAGTTATGTTTCATTTGGTGGGAATTTTTAGCACTTTGAAACAGCATCTCAAGTAACCCTGAGAGAACTATTCCCAGGAGGCAAAGGGAGGAGCCAGATTATATAGAAGTTTCACAACAAAAGGTAGGTAGTCTGAACATCCAAAGATTATTGTTAATTAAAAAAAAAAAATAAAACAGAGATCCAAAGTTAAGAAATTTAGTACTTTTCAAAGTATGGGATGATGCAAGAGTCTGGGCTCACTTGAAATTATTCTTTTCATACATACCTCACCTATCCTGGGGCCAGCATCCTGTGTTTTCACATCCAGAGCTCCCTTGAGGCTCACCACAGGGAGTGACTACTGTCTGATGACTGTTAGATTAGGTATTCTTCTCCTTCCTGAGTGCCCTAAGGATTCAGGAACTCACACTTGAGGGCTAAAATCACTGATAACTGTGACATCCTTATATACTGATATGACAGGAAATATTCTATTTCTCAACAGCCAAAACCAAGACAATGCCTGCCATTAGTCCCAGGAAGTTGCCCCACTGGGTGGTTTTTAGGTAAAGGGGGTCAACAAGAAAGACACGGCCCCCACAGCCACTGGATGATACAATACTTTACTCACATAGAGAAGACAGGGCAAAATTAGCCCTGAGCCATGGGGTCTTGCAGGAAGCTGATGCAGGGAGTGACCAGCACCTTCTCATGCTTCAAGAGAAGGACCCAGTTCCTTCCCTACTCAAACAGATGAAGTTGAAGCTTTGTACCATATGATGTACAGAATTGAGCAGAATGAGGAAGAACACTTCAGGTCTAGATAGGGAAAGATGTTCTCAAAGAAGCTGATCTGCCCAACACAGGCTGTGAAGACTCTTTATCCCCAGGTAGGGAAATGTTCTTGATCCAAAACTCACTCTTATGAAGTTGTGCAAGGCTGACTGTCTCTCCCAATGTACATCTAATATTTGGTTAAAACTGATGGTTTTCCATGAGTGTTGTTATGTGTTTAAAAATTATGTGTTTCAAGCATGCTATAAATTTATTTTCCTAATTTTCCATTTTATTCTGAATATAAAATAAATATTAAAATGCCCACATGGGTAGTTTAGCCTCGGTATTAGCATCTTTGTGTACTGAGAAGTCTAGTTAATATAGTCTTGGGAAAACAAAGGTAAAGTAAATTAATAATCTTTGCTTTAACATGTCCAAACACATTATATTTGCTTTGCTCATAGATTTATATAATCTCTCCTGTATGTGTGGCTCTATCCCTTCATGATATAAGATCAGAGAGAAAGCTCTCTGGGACACAGTGCAATTCAGTTTACTTGTGTTAAAACACGTATAATCAATTCTTGATTTACCATATCAGAGCAGATCCAGATCAAGAAAGAAAAGTTAACAAGTAACCAAAAACTTGTTAAAATAAAATTACTCAATATGCAATATGGAAAAAAATGTAATCTTTATCTTAATATTTAATCTTACCGGCATATAATACAAAAAGGCATATTTGTAGTTTCATGGACATCATGCAGAAGTATAAAGACAATAGAAATATAGGAGGGTAATTTATTTGAAATATAACCAGAACTCTCCTGAGAAATTAGTTTGCAGTTAGTATTTCATAACTATAAAAAGGAAGGAATGAGTTATTTTCTCCCCTACCTAGAAAATATTCAGGCCATTGTATCTAAGGTCCAGACTTCCTTTATAGCCATAAAAATATATATATATATCTCCCCTCTGTTTGATCAGAGGACTGGCTTGCTGATTTATGAAGTGCTTCCCAAAAGTTCTTGTGAAAGTGAATGGTTTTGAGAAAACTGAACCTGTGTGGGTTCATAAGATTGCAAAGGAAGAACTCAGGAAACTAAAGGTAGAAATATGAACTCACTAGAACCTCAGACACCGTGGAGTCACAGAGGGAATGTGGCTGGGGGATGGATGGTCTTTGCAGGTCACACAACTTAAACCTTGTATAGGCTGCTCTGTATTGAAGCTCTATCAAACCTCTGCCACAATTCCTGGAAGCAGAGCCCAACAGGAAATGCCAAAATTACCCTGAAAAGCACAGACAGATGTGACTGTAACCTAACAGTGGTCATCAGTGGTTAAGTGTGGAGGTGAGATGTGTCTGCAATGGCAGAAATAATTTATAAAAATATCTCTGCAAAACTCAACATGCATTGAGGGTCATGATAGAAAAAGAGAAGCTTACTTACAAGTTCTCAAAAGCAAGCTCAACATCCAGGACACTGATGCCACTCACCCAGTGATTGCTCAGATCTTGGAGCAGATATTTGTTGTTGTTTGACTTGACTTGAATTTTCCTCAGATGTCCCCATCAAGCCCTGTAGCATGGTTGCCAAGTTGTGGGGTTAATTTTGTGACTGTGATGCTCCTTCTGCTCCTCCAGTTCTGACACTATGTTCACCAACTATAGCGGGTCTGGTGTGGGTTCCTCCTGGGCATGCGGACCTATGGCACTTCAAGTCTACTCTCAGGTAGAGATCTAATCATGCCCCCCTCCTACTGGACACAATTTGCTCTGGGTAAGGACTTTTTTTTTTTTTTTTTTTTTTTTTTTTTTTTTTTTTTTTGGCCAATTTATGACAGAAGTTTAAATACTCCAAAGCATATGGCTTTCCTGGTGGCTCAGCTGGTAAAATATCTGCATGCAATGAGGGAAACCCAGGTTCAAATTGTGAGTTGAGAAGATCCTCTGGAGAAGGGAATGGCAACCCACTCCAGTATTCTTGCCTGGAGAATCCCATGGACTGAGGAGCCTGTCGGGCTACAGTCCATGGGGTCACAAAGAGTCAGACATGACTGAGTGACTAAGCACATCTGGCATATCAACAAGCATAGCATTTTTATCCTCCAATTGTGACTTTTCATTTAGATTGGAAAAGTATTAAGTATTTTGCAAAAGGATTTGGACAAAGTTGAAATTGGAGTTTGTTAAACTAATTATTTAGCTAAGTGAACATCTGGTATAATGCTGTGATTCCCCATAAAAACTTGAAAGTATTTAAAGTAAAACTTTGCTCTCAATTCCTGTCATCAAAGGATCAATTAGAATAATTCAGATGTTAAACAAAACACTTAGTTTACTGAAATACAGAGAGAAGTGTTGTTTCACATAACAAAGCTGCCCATGAATTAAAAGCTCCTAGCAACAAGGCATTTGTGACATTGTTGTTGTTCAGTCAGAACTTGCTCAAACTCATGTCCGTTGAGTTGGTGATGCCATCCAACCATCTCATCCTCTGTCATCCCCTTCTCCTCCTGCCTTCAATCTTTCCCAGCATCAGGGTCTTTTCCAATGAGCCAGCTCTCCACATCAGGTGGTCAAAGTACTGGAACTTCAGCCCCAGCATCAATCCTTCCAATGAATATTCAGGGTTGATTTCCTTTCAGATTGACTGGTTTGGTCTTCTTGCAGTCCAAAGGGCTCTCAAGAGTCTTTTCCAACACCACAGTTCAAAAGCATCATTTCTTGGGAGCCCAGCCTTCTTTCTGGTCCAACTCTTACATCAGTACATGACTACTGGAAAAGCCATAGGTTTGACTATATGGACCTCTGTCGGCAAAGTAATGTCTCTGCTTTTTAATATGCTGTCTCGGTTTGTCATAGCTTTACTTCCAAGGATAAAGGGTCTTTTAATTTCATGGCTGCAGTCACCATCTGCAGTGATTTTGGAGCCCAGGAAAATAAAGTCTGTCACTGTTTCCACTGTTTCCTCATCTATTTGCCATGAAGTGATGGGACTGGAAGTGAAGATGTTAGTTTTTTTAATGCTGAGTTTTAAACCAGATTTTTCACTCTCCTCTTTCACCTTCTTCAAGAGGCTCTTTAGTTCCTCTTCACTTTCTGCTATAAAGGTGGTGTCATCTGCATATCTGAGATTATTGATGTTTCTCCTGGCAGTCTTGATTCCAGCTTGTGCTTCATCCAGCCTGGCATTTTGCATGATGTACTCTCCATTTAAATTAAATAAGCAGGGTGACAATATACAACTTTGATATACTCCTTTCCCAATTTTGAACCAGTCCATTGTTCCATGTCTGGTTATAACTCTTGCTTCTTGACCTGTATTTGGGCCCTGGTTCCCTGTAAATTGGAGCCATTCTTTATATATGTCTCTATTTTGAAGGAGATAGCAAGATGGCCACAGCATGTCCAGGGATGATAACCAGACACAATTATGTCCAGAAGCAGAAATGCAAACTTTCTGGTATTTGTTTCTGAGAGCAAACAGGATGCCTTTTACAAAATTCCTTCAGCTAGCCTCACATTTTATTGAGATAGAAATGTGTGTCATTTGCTATTATGCCAGAAATATCAATATCACATCTCTGGCATCTAGATACTTTGTTCTGCTTCAGATTGCCTTGCCTCAAGGACCTTTGTAGTGAAGAAATGGAAGATAGCTTTTAAAATTGGATTTTTACATTATTGTTAAAAGCATTCACACATTGGTATGACTTTGTTAACTGGTGAAGAGAAAGTAAGGAATGATTGGAGGAGAAGGAGAGATTCTAAGAAACTGGGAAAACAACAAAGTTCATCTAGATTGATAATGAATACCAGCCTCTTTTGTTGCACCATTAAGAAGAAATAAAAATGCCAGGGGGCATAACTGTATGATGAAAATAAGGAAGCTGGCCCATAGGCACAAAAGTCTCAGCTTTAGTAAAGCTAATCATGCCACACTGATGGCATTAATAACAGAGAACCACTAAATTTCACAGAATAATCTTGACTTGGGCAATAAGAATTTCAGTCTTTACCTTTGAACTGGGTCACAGATCATACCCATCATTCTAAGGTGTATGGCATCATCAAAATTTCTTAATATTCTACAACAATAGATCACTTGTAAGGGAAATTATATTTTGGTACTATGTAGGCAAAAATCCAATTTTTGGTGCATTTCCAGTCTTCTCTAAATATCATTTTATTCATAAACAAATTGACACTCTTTTGCTTATTAAAGATGGATAGTCAGTAATGTTATTCATTCATATTCTCTTGCAGTAGCTGAAAGTATAATTTCTCTATATGATGTCACCAACTGGTTACATTTGAACAGAGAGTTTAGAGCTTTTGAAGAGCAATTAAAATTATGTGGCAGGTAATTATGCATCACTGATCCAGTTGTTTGTGTAAATGCATCATCAGCACAGCACTTCACAAACAGAAAAACAACAATCAGAGACTTCTGCATATGCCCAATTACACGGATAAAATATGTGTAGAAAGTCAGTGCAATTTTATTTCATTTTATCCAAACAACAATCTGTAGCTAACTTTGGAGCCTGAAAAATAATTCATTACTATATAAATCTGTCTTGAGGTTATAACCATTAGATTCAATGTTTTTCCTCAGAATTTCTGTTGTGTTGATACTTTGTAAATGGAGGTAAATTAAGCTAACCAACATTTCTAAAAATTTTGAGAAAGAATAATACATTAAGGAAATAATGCACGTGTATTAGGTATAGTTTCATAACTTTAATGTATGCACTTGGCACTTTTGTTCCATTTTACATATAAAATATACCCAAAATCAGATAAGATAATATACTTTCTCGCCCTCAGTGTAGCCGACTGCAGGATGTGTATGTATTTTTTTTTCCTACTGAACCATTTGAGTCCCTAGCTGTTTTCTATGAATTCAACTGCACTCTCTTTAGTTGGCTCCTCTGGGAAAGGGTGGTTTTTTTTGTTTGTTTGTTTTTTGTTTCCCCCAGCTAATCTCATTTTAAATGATGTGATTTTATGATTTGAGAAATATTTATACACTTAAATGTTTTACTGTGCTTAATATTAGAAAAGATATAACTTCCTTAGCATTACTAGCCGAAAAAAAAAAAAAACAAAAAAAACAAAAAACAAGCAGTTTAGTAGGTTTATATTATTTATACTTATTTGGTGATACTGTAATTTTCTGTTCTTTTTCCTTTCATTCTTACAATCAATTTTGTTTTTTTTTTAATTACCTTCCAGCTGAAAAACAAGGCATTGTCATGTCCTACGCTTCCAGGTGTAATTGTATTTTTGCACTGTTTTTTCTTAGAAGGTAATTTCTTCCTTGTATGTTATAATGTACATTTCATTATTCTCTCTCTCTCTCTCTCTCTCTCTCTCTAGCTTTTAAGGAACTAAAATATTTCTTTTTCTTACCACATCCACAGAAACTATTACATTATCAGTGCAGAATGACCGGGAAGATATTTGATTTCCTGACCTCACCCTATTGAGAAATAAAGGGAAATCATTGACTTGCTTTCTTAGAGGAAGTTTCAAATGGGAGCTCACCAGATTTTGGGAGATAGTGAAGGAGGAAACAGACAGAACAGGCTCCATCTTGAAAGCAGGACTCCATCTTGGGCTGGACTGTGGACTTTGAGCTATATGACCCGTATCTATGGAAACGACATTCCAACTGGAAAACCAGACCCCCCGGAAGGAAGATCCCCAGGGCTAATGCCTAGACTCTCCTTCACCTAGAAGAATGTCCTAATTATCTGTTTAACCGAATAGACTCATAAATTTCATCACACTTATTGGGGTATGACCACAGGCCTATTGATAATTGTCCACGGTTAACTACCTAGGCTTAAGGCATATGAATCACGGATTAACTTTGACTGTATCCTTCTTTTCCTTTGTTCAGACTAGTTTCAGGGAATTTGGGGAGGCGGGTTTGGGCACGTACACTTAGGGTATATAAGGTTTTCACAAAAGCTGGTCGGGGTCCTTGGCCAAGAGGGGCCTCTGCGTTGGGCCTGCCGTGCAATAAACTGCACTCCACTATCTGCATTGTCCTTCTGAGTGAGTTTGTCTCCTGGAAGGCATAGCTACAACAATAGGAGACTTGTTTTTTGTCTTTTCTTTCCCTCAGTATTTGTGAAAACAATGTTCCCAGCCTCCTATACATGCAGTGATGACTCTGGTCCCGCTTCATTTGTAGGAAAAGCATCCCACACAGATAATTATAGTGATAGCTCATTGAGGTGAAATTTGCATAGACAGATGGGTAAGAAAATAAAACTAAGAGTTTATTCTTACACATTTCACCCTTCTCTCATGTGCCTCTGTCACTGGGGCATACTTTTTTCTAAACTTAAGTTGCAAAATAAGAGTGGGAATTTATATACTGTATTCAAGGGTTACTTGTGACAAGGGAAAAAAAATCTTGCTTAGGAAAGGTATTTCTGCCATAACTGTTAATAGTGGCCATTGCTTAGTAAGTGTGTGTAATGTGATGTAGAATGAAAAAGTAAGACTTCTATAAATAAGGCGGTACAGTTCAGAAGTCATCTCATTTTAAAACATTCTTAATTCTGTAAACATCACTCTAATTCTCCCAATGGCTTTTATTAAATGTCCCAAATGAAGGGGAAATAAATGACTTAGCTACAAATGCACTTACATAAAATCATCTAAATAAAGAATCCCATGGCAACCAAAACAGTTTGTATAGAAATGTTATCTTCTAGCCCAAATATCTGTTCTACTCTCTGATATATTTATACATTCAAAAATATTTCCATATCCATCTATTCTATTTTTGGTAACATGATACATTATATTTACTTAACTGTAGGCTTCTTGAAGATATAAAATGTTTTCTAGAACTTACCTTAGTGATGATGTTATAATAGACAATGTATATATATTTGGATTAGATTGTATATCATATATAAGATGTGACAAATGGAAATAAATATATAAAAGTTCTGTATTTTATACCTTGATTAATCCATATATAGAATTTATGTCCCATGGCTTAATATAGAATTAATTCTCATGACTATGCAGTGTTACTATACAGAAAGATAAAGTAGCACTTTCAATTTCATTAAATTTTTGAAATTTACAGCACATCCATTTGCTTTACAATACATCAGTTTTTAGCAATAGTACATAAACTTTAGCTTTTTTCTTCAAATTCTGTCAAATTCCAATTAATCATTTTAACAGCACAGTACGTAGTTCCTAAAGGTACTTAATAAATGCCCATCTAGTGTGTGAGAATAGGGGGAGAGCTTTTTGATTAGCAGAACTTTGGCAAATCTATTCCTGTCTCCTTTCTTCTGTCTCACTTTGTCTCTACCTGATTCCTCCTAGACAATCTCTGTGAAGCTTTCTCTGATCATCTGAATTAGAAATGGTCAATGAATTTCTGGAATTTTTAAAGCAATTACTGATTATTACAAACCCCATTTAGTTTTTATTTTACTCATGGGGAAAAAGAAAAGTGAAAGTGTTAGTCTCTCAGTCATGGCTGACTCTTTGCAACACTGTGGACTGCAGCCTCTGTCCATGGAGTTCTCCAGGGATGAATACTGGAGTGGGTAGCCATTCTTCCCACCTCAGGGGATCTTCCCAACCCAGGGATCAAAGCCAGGTCTCCCACATTGCAGGCAGATTCTTTACCATCTGTGCCAGCAGATGGTGGCATATATATATATATTATGTCACATATATATATGTCACAAAAATATCTATTAGATTTTGAAATTTAATTTATATCATGGGAAGAAAAATATGAGGTCATTTTTGTATATCTTTCTTAATAAATTATGCAAGTATGAAATTATTGCTAAAAATTTAAGAATGATCAAGGAAAAACCCTAATATAAAAGTGAAGATTCGGGAAGTTGAGGTCACTTGCCCAACTTCATGTAGTAACTAACGACCTTAGTAAGCTCCCCATTACCCCAGATGGTATACCAGATACCAGGTAGTATTAGTTTCATTATGCTTGCAATCACATGTATATTGGCTAAGATTTCCTCCAGATTATAGATTGCCATAGTCTTTCCTAGACTCCCTTCTGATAAATGCTTTTGTGTCTGTGATTTGAATAGTGGTGTCATTCATGTGCACAATAGACTGAATAAGAGTCTCCTATTCATGTATCCAAATCTTAATCTGAGAACCTCTGATTATTTATCTATAAAATGATAGGTAAAGCATAAATATTACCTTACATGGTCAACAGTATGATCATGTTAAAGATTTTGAGAAGAGACATTTCTTCTGTATTGTCCGTGAGGGCCCTAAATCCGATAACAAGTGTGAGATAAAGGGAGATTTGACAAAACGAAAGACAATGTGACCGTAGAAGTGGAGATAGGAGTGATGAGGTCACAAGTCATAGAAAGCCAGTATACTGCCAGAGCTTGAAGAGGCAAAGGAAAAGTTTTTCTCTAGTGCCCCCAGAGGAAGTGCAGCCCTGCCAACATTTTGGTTTGAAATTTCTGTCCTTAGAATTGCAAGAGAACACATTTCTACTGTTGTAACGTGTGCGTGTCTCTGTGTGTGTGTGTGTGTGTGTGTGTGCGCGCGCATGCTCACAGACATGCACACGCTCAGTAATGTCCGACTCATGATCCTACGGACAGTTGCCGGCCAGGCTCCTCTGTCCATGGGGTTTCCTACCAAGAATGCTGAGTGGGTTGCCATTTTCTACCCCAGGGGATCTTCCCAACCCAGAGACTAAACCAAGTCTCATAGCTCTTGCATTGGCAAGCAGATTCTTTACCACTAGTGCCACCTGGGAAGCCAGACTTGATAGTAATTTATTACAACACCCACAGGAAACTAACAGAGTACAGAAAGCCGAATTGTACACGGCAAAATGCAGACATGGAAAAGTAGAGCACTGTCTGGAAAAAAATTGTCTAAATAAAAATTTGAACAGATTTTTCATGTGTTTTTTTATACAATAACAAATATATGTGAAACAATTAACATCACAAGCACTGATAATCATAAATCATTGAATCATGGCAGAAGGACTAGAAATACATAATCTGCATTGCATATGAAGGGACTGAGGCAAGAACATCATATACTAGTGAAAGAGTGAAGGCCCAGGTGATTAATACCTTTGTCTATGGTCTATCAGTAAGATAAGACTAAAACTTGAACCCACTAGGTTAACTTTCACAGAAATAAGTGTGAAGCCACAATTTGCATTAAAATTCAAACAACGATAAAAGGTAAAATCCAGGCATACCATCAGCAATTCTTGATTATTCCTTGAGGATCTAGAGGCTATAACGTGTTACTGAGTAAGCATTTGAGGGGAGAAGATTTTAAAATAACATGATTGTTGTTGTACTAAGAAGTACATCATGACAATCATAATGTTCAGAACACAAGTACATCATGACAATCATAATGTTCAGAACACAATCTATGGCAAATTTTTACATCTATAATTAGACATCATTTTCTGGGAAAGGAAAAACAATTATGAGAATTTTGAAAAAGTGAATAATACACAAAGTAATGAATAATGTGCAACAATATTCTCTGAAGGATGTTAGGCAATTTAACTTTAAAATGGGGGAAATTTGTATCCTTAAATTATGTTCAAGTATGTGATGGTATTCCATATAAAAGAAAATACACTTATTTTGACTACTGCACAGAATCTGTACTAAGGGTAGAAATTGTAAGATGGGTATTAATAATTAGGAAATTGCTAAGTCATGTACCAAAGATCCTGAGAAACTGACTGTGTAAAACAGAAAAATCTATTAGAGAAGAGATCAAATTAACCAAGCGCGAAATGAAACCGTATGGTGATGAACTTGCACAGATAGTATCAAATGACAAGAACAAGGGTTGGAAAGAAGCTTGAAATGCCATATAACTAATCGAACAGAATTTCCAGATGTGAATAATCAAAAAATATGCATGAAAAGCATATTTTAGGAAATATATTATGACTTTGAGCTCTCCAGTACACTTGGACAGAGCTTCTTTTCTCCCTGCTTATTGCAGTTCATACAAATTGCATTTCTTAATCATAAGAAGACCATGCTTTACACAAGAAGAGACAGGTCAAGGGCAAATTTAGTAGCAGAGTGAGAAAGCAAAGCAACTAAATAGGATACATTTGCTCACCATTCACAGAGAGGGTGAAAATGACACAGAGGTTGAGATTTTATTGCTTCATGTAGAAATCAGTTGTCATGTGACCCTTGTAGCAAGAACATGTCTTTTATTGAGCATTTCTATCATGTTTACACATAGGAATTTTTCATATAATGCATGCTCTAGACATAAACTTCATCTGAAGCTGAATCAAAACAACAATGGGGGATAGTATCTGGGATTACATTTATTGAGATAAGATATTAACTTCTAATAATATTATTTATAAGCATTTAAGAGTGATTGTGATAGTCAATTTTACACCAGGAGATACCCTTTAAATGATTACTAACAAATCACAGGCCAGGCTGTGGAAGTAATATGCTTATGTCTTTGGAAACCTATACTTAGCTGTGAAGCACTGGATGTTGCTGTCTTTTTGAGTC
The DNA here is from genome assembly GCF_019320065.1 of Cervus canadensis. Taxonomy (NCBI): domain Eukaryota; kingdom Metazoa; phylum Chordata; class Mammalia; order Artiodactyla; family Cervidae; genus Cervus; species Cervus canadensis. The sequence goes on along the minus strand of NC_057398.1, from coordinate 64,192,248 downwards.
AGTTTAGGTAGCTGAGCTTTACATAGGCTTGGTTAGAGGGTTAGATATCAGGCTTGGAAAGGAAAGACCTGTGTAGATGTCCAAAGCTCTCATTAGCAGGAACAAGAGTCATGGATATGGTTCAGCAGGAATGATCTAGTTAGGACCCTTCCATTTCTACTCTTAGCCACTATTATCCATATCTCCATGATGTCCAGTCTTCCAAGAGTCTCTGCTTCTTGTGTCACATGCTCAAGCAAATATGTCCCAGATGGAGCATCAGACTGAATAACTGTATGCTGCATGCCTGCATTCTGGCTACAAGGATTGGATGAAGAGGGAGTTTCCTTTCCTGTAACAGGAGAGAGTGGAATTCAGCCCACCAGTAATACACACAATGGGGAATGTTAGTCACTCAGTCATGTTCAACTCTTTGTGACCCCGTGAACTGTAGCCTGCCAGGCTCCTCAGTTCATGGGATCCTCCAGGCAGGTATACTGGAGTGGGTTGCCATTTCCTTCTCCAGAGTATCTGCCTGACCCAGGGATTGAATCTGATTCTCTTGCATTGCAGGCAGATTCTTTACCATCTGAGCCACCAGGGAAGCCCACACATAATGGAAAGAATGATGCTACATTCACCAACAATAAAATCAATGAGTGAATCATTAGTCAAGTGTTAAATGATACATTCATCTTTTATTGTGAAGTAATAAATCTAGGAAAAGGCACATGGTATCCTGAGTCCAGATGTTGAGAACTCTTGATAAACTGGATTCCTTGGTAAAATAATGGGTCACTCTGGATGAATGAGTGCAATGCATTAGTGGAGATTCCAAAGTAGTCAATTACTAGACTTCTTCCAGCATTTTCTAAATTTTAAGTTATTTCTCCCATAATGCCAAAGTCATACTTGTATTTAAATGGCAGGTAGCCAATATCCATATGATATCTACTGAATTAGCAAACAGGTAGAGGATGAATTCCACGGTCTCTAATCCTTGAGCCAGTCCTTTCAGGGAAGTGCTCGGAGAAGGCCAGGTAACAGTGTTCCTGAGTGTACTTAGAGGAAACAACAGCAGTAGTTTAGTAAAATAAACATTGGGTATGGATAAACTCTCAATAAGCAGGCAAAAATAATATGTTTATTCACAGTTAAAGCTCTACCTCCTTTACTTTTCTAACTGTTTTGGGGCTTCTGCTTGGGGCTAAGAATACCTCAATCAACAAAAAAAATTGAAGTGTATCCCTCCTGTTTCCTTTTCTTAAGATAGCAGGGGGAATGATGACAGGTAGGATGTAATGTTTTACCTTAAGGCTCTTTAAAAGTTTTAGTCATATAAATATATTTCTAAAATAACTTATAATCTCTGTGCCTTTATTACAATTTTAATTTGTCATCTGAAACTGTTAAAGTAAGTTTAAATATCTACAAAGAATGAATTACCAATATATTGTAAATATTTGACATTTAAAAATAAATTTGCTATGATATACTTTTTAATGGACCCAATGGAACATATATGCAATTCACTTTGACAACTAAATTCATTAATTTAAAAAATTTACATATTATTAAAAATTTGAACATTTTTATCTTGAATTTATATTTTTATATCTTTCATTAGATCCCAATATTTTATCCTCAAGTAATATATTTACATGATGAAAATTTATTTATTATCTTATGCTTCCTAGAAGGAACAATAGATATCTAAATTTATCATTTTAAAAATGTTTCTGTGGACTCTTTTTTCCAGAGGATTCTTTTTTTAATTTTTTTTTCTTTCTGCATTGAGATAGCATGAAAAGTTTTAGAACATATTGGCCAATTTATTGGAAATTTATTTCTTAATACCATAGATGAGATTTATATTTCCAAATGCTTCAGGAATTCATAAATTAAAATTGCATATTGCCAAAGAGAGAGTTTTCAGTATTTCTTCTTATCTTCCTTTATACTGAGAAGTCTTTTTTTTTATATAAACAAGTAGGTAGGAATAAAACAAATTTTATTCTAACAGTGTCATCAATATTTTGCTCTTTTCTTGTTATATGCCAAGATCAAGCATTGTTATAAAATAAAAATTAAATTTAGTAATCGGTCTGCTGTCAAACTGTACATTTCCTTTTAACTTCTTGAAAACAATGAATCAGAAACCACCTATTTATCACGACATCAAATGATGTAGTTATTCCTGTAGTAAATTCATTTCACTTTGTTTAATGAGTTAAAATTCGATGAAACTAGAACAAAAATCTCACCATGTTATTGGAAACAGCGCCATTTAAGATCATGACAGCTGCACAGATTGCATGTGGACTAAATCATGTACTCAGTCCTATTTTCATTTTCTAGATCCTTTCAATGTGTTGAATGGCATGACTTAGACTTCCAGCTTCCACTTAGGGTGTTGAAAGCTGGAAAGAAAGCCTTTTCCAGCCTCACAAAAACACAAAGAGACAAATAAACTGCAAAATTACAACTTTTCTTGGGCCCATCAGGGAGCTGATGTTGCAGGGCAACCAAATTATCCAAAATCTGAGGAATGACAGTGGCCAAGAGTGATGAGAAGCAAGCGCTATTCACCAGGGAGGAAGACAGATGTCATAGAGATTGTACAAAGAATTTAACTGAAAGTATTAATTGCTAAAAGTCAAGTCTCTTTTCCACTGATCTCACTGAGTCCTTTGGAGGAAAGTTTGGCTTAAGGCAGAAGTCCTGAGCAAGTCTTCCTGGGGGATGGAGCAGAGGCTGCTGAGGGAATGGTACACAGTCCCACTCCTATGTATCTTCCCCCCACCCCCATATTTACCCAAGAAACAACAGTCTTAGGGCATTCGGGGAAAGGCAGCATACAGCATGATCTGTAGCCTGTTACCTTGGGTTCAGGTAAAGTTACACTCCTGCTCTGTGTGGAGGTGGGGAGGGAGATGTGGAAAAATCTTTACATCTGCAGGAGAGGGGCAAAAGCATGTCCTTGGCCCCTGGAGGAGGCAGCGTTGCTAAATCCTCATTGGTCACATATTCAGGGATGCAGCGCCTAAGAGGGTCAATAGAACAGCAGAGGAACAATCCATCCACTTCTGACCTTAAAGCAAAAGACCAATAATGGTCAAGTCACAGGTAACAAATAAGATCATCCCTCTACAGGTTTCCCATTTGGCTTGTTGGTAAAGAACCTGCCGGCCAATACAGGAGCCCCAAGATACAGGTTTGATCTCTGGGTTGGGAAGAACCCCTGAAGAGGAAATGGCAACCCACTCCAATATTCTTGCCTGGAAAATTCCATGAACAGAGGAACCTGGCTGGTTGTAGTCCATGAGGTCGCAAAGAGTCAGACACAACTGAGCACACGCAAGCCTGTAGCAACAGGCCTCTCTGGAACAGACATATGGATATGGGGTGGGGTGAGGGGAAGGGGAGGGTGGGATGTATGGAGAGAATAACATGGAAACTTACATTACCACATGGAAAATAGAGAGCCAATGGGAATTTTCTGTGTGACTCAGGGAACTCAACCTGGGGCTCTGAAACAACCCAGAGGGGTAGGATGGGGAGGGAGATGGGAGGCAGGCTCAAGAGGGAGGGGGCATGTGTATACTTATGGCTGATTCATGTTAATGGCAGAAACCAACACAATTCTGTAAAGCAATTATCCTTCAATTAAAAAAAAAAAAAAAAAATGGCCCTCTCTGAGATTCAGTTGAAATGGGAAGATGTGAAGTAGAGGGTGGAGTAGTCACTGAGACAAAGCCAAAAAACAAGCAATCAAAGTACCCCACAGTACTCACTGTGGACAGGGCAGAGCAGCAGAGGACCATGCTGAGGGCTCCCTAGGTGGCGTCACAGCCCAGGAACCCAGAGTCTGGGACACTCTGAATCTTACATGGGGCCAATGGTAAATCTTCCCAAACTTTGACTCAGAGGGAGAGGCTTCATTATTTTGGTCAGAAAACAAATCTACCTTTCTGTCTGGAAGGAAGACTAACTTTCAAGATTATTCACTCTATAGACATTCCAAAAGTGTATCCCTTCACAGCAAGAAACCAAGAAACCCGTGAGGAATTGATTCCCAACATTCTGTTGTGCTCTATTATTTTTATGACCAATTTCTCTGGTAGATTGAATGAATCTGTAGTGTTATGTGTATTGTTGAGCACTGCTCCATTGTATCAATGGGATACATTTGTGTCCATATACCTTTGTGTCCATATGCCGTGACTTGCTTATTTCACCTGCTGATCTAGCCTTGTGTTGTTTTTGTTCTTAGATAGGATTTTTTTTCAATAACTGCTATGAGCATTGATGTACAAATCTTCATATAATCATGCATTTTTATTATCCTTTGGGATTTCTGGATCATATGATAACTGTATAATTAACATTATAAGCTTGGAACATGTTTTCCAAAGAGACATCATTCTAACCAGGAGTGTATAATGTTTCTATTAGTAGTCAGTCCGTATGTTCATTAACACTGGTATTGCCAATCATTTGAAATTTAGATTTGGTAGTGCTTGTGAAATGGTATCTCATTACAATTTCAATTGACTAATAATACTGAACAATTTTTCATATGCTTGTTTGCCATCCATATATCTTTTATTCTGATTTTCTTTGCAATCTCTTGTCAATGTAATATTGATCATTTTTTGTCTTATTACCCTTTGTAAGTGTTCTTTATACAATCATGAATACAAGTCATTTGTATGTTGGAAACATTTTCTCACAGTCTTCATTTTTCCTTTTTTTATTTTCTTGAGAACTTCTTTGGAGTGGTTTTATCAGTTTGAAGACATGGTATAATTATTTTATTTCACCTCAGTTTATTCCCCTTTACAAACATCTTTCCCTCTCTAAATGTTTACTCCTAGAAGTTTTTAATTTCAGCTTTTACAATTAGATCCACAGTGTATAAATTAAATATCATTATCACATAAGAATGGGTTTAATATTTTTTCCATTCAAATATATTGTCTTAGAATCAATTGTTCAAAGACTATCATTTCATCTTGAATTATTGTGGTGTTTTTTTTTTCAAAATCAAATAATGATGTGTGTGTAGGTCAAATATTGGACTCTCTTTTATTCTATTAGTTTCAATGTCAATAATTCATACTACCCAAATCATATTATATTATTTACTGTGGTTTTTATGTTAAGTTATAAAATCAAGTACTATATTTTCTTGAACTTTGTCTTTATTTTTAAATAAATTGTTTTGGCTACTCTGAGTCCTCTACATTTTCATATAAATTGTAGAGCTGATTTCTCAATTTTTGCAGAAACAAAAGAAAACAATCTAAAATCACCCACTGGCATTTTTAATAGAATTTCTTAAATTTATAATTCAGTTTAAGAACAACAGACTTCTCTATAATCTTGATTCTTCCAGTCAATGACGTATTCTATCTTTACTTTTAGGAAGTCTTTTCTCATTTATTTTACTAGTTTTGGTAAACATCAGAGTACACATCTTGAAAATAGTTTATTCACTATTTTTCTGTTTATAAGTTGTTCTCAATTTTTTCTTTAACCATCTTCAAATATACAATTTAGTATCAGTTAATATATTTGCATTGTTCAACAATCATTGTTATCCATTTCTAACACATTTCATCATCCCAGGATGAAACTGCATCCACTAACAATAATTCCCCATTTTATCCTGTCCTTACCCGCTGAGAATCACTTTTCTCCTATCCATCAACATGATTTTTCTATTCCAGGTAACTCATGTGAGTGGAATCATATAATAGTTCAATATTTGTCCTCCTTTGTGTCAATAATTTCACTTACACAGTGCCTTCAAGGTTCAACCTTATTGTACTATATATCAGAATTTCTTTTTATTTAAAGCTGAATAATATCTTATTGCATGTATATATCACCTTTACTCATTTGTCAATGAATATTTGAGTTGTTTCCACCTTTTGGCTATTGCCAATAATGCTGTGAACATTGGTGTAGATATATCTAATCTGTTCCTGTTTTCAGTTTTTAGTGTATATACCAAGTATCATAAGTAGGTGCGGAATCATAATTTGTGGAAGTGATATGTGGTTTTCCGCAGCAGTTGCATCATTTCCCATCCCCACCAACAGTGTATTATGATTCCACTTTCTTTACATTCTTACCAGTATATTTTATTATTTATTTATTTGATAATAGCTATCCTAAAGGCTTCCTTGTTGGTTTAGCTGGTAAAAAATCTGCCTGCAATGTAGGAGACTTGGATTTGATCCCTGGGTCAAGAAGATCCCCTGGAGAAGGAAATGGCAACCCACTCCAGTTTTCTTGCCTGGGAAATCCCATGTACAGAGGAGTCTGACAGGCTACAGTCCATGGGGTCGCAAGAATCAGACACAAGTAAAACAACTGAGCACCATAGATAACAAAGTCATGATGTGGTATCTTACTGCGGTTGTGATTTGCATTTCCCTAATTATTTGTGCGCTGAAGAATTGATGCTTTTGAAGTGTGGTGTTGGAGAAGACTCTTGAGAGTCCCTTGGACTGCAAGGAGATCCAACCAGTCCATCCTAAAGGAGATCAGTCCTGGGTGTTCATTGGAAGGATTGATGCTGAAGCTGAAATTCCAGTACTTTGGCCACCTTATGCGAAGAGCTGACTCATTGGAAAAGACCCTGATGCTGGGAGGGATTGGGGGGAGGAGGAAAAGGGGATGACAGAGGATGAGATGGCTGGATGGCATCACCGACTCAATGGGCATGAGTTTGAATAAACTCCGGGAGTTGGTGATGGATAGGGAGGCCTGGCGTGCTGCGATTCATGGGGTCACAAAGAGTCAGACACGACTGAGCGACTGAATTGAACTGAACTGAATTATTTGTGATGTTGCTCTTTTATTTGCTTACTGACCCTTTGAATATCCTATTTGCAGAAATGTTTGTTCATATCATTTGTTCATGTTTTAATCAAGTTGTCATTTTTGTTGTTTTTGATAAGTTGTGTGAATTCTTTTAAAAGAAGATAATAATCCCCATCAGGTATATAATTTGCAAATATTCGTTTCATTCTGTGGATTGCCCTTTCACTCCTTTGATATGGTACTCAGTGTTTTTAAAATTCTTCTGTAAATGGCAACTTTAAAATTTCATTTTATAAATGTTTTTGATTACAGCCTTGTGTTGCTTTTGTCCACGGCCCCAAAACAGTTGCTTTATGTGTATTGTTCAGATTTATTAGTTTTTAGAGTGGGAAGACTCATCTTATATCTTTATTCCTTATAACCAGAGGAGAAAAGTTTAGAGATATGACATGGTTTTTAAATTCATATAGTTATCCTTTCTGTCCACTTTGAATTCAAAATGTGGGCCAAAATATTTCTATCTATACAATTTATTCTCAACACAAACATATCTAAGGCAAAGAAAGCACATGAATCTCTGATGGGTTTATGGTGACTTAATTGTTCAAGAGAGGCTTCACTGCTATTCACATTTCAAATTTTATATTTGTCTAAAGTCCTGAAAGCAGGAGCAGAAGGTCTTGAAATAATGAACTTCAAGTTTCAGAGCCCCTCCCTTGAATAGATTCCTATGATTGCTTGGAGTTACTGTTAGTTGTAGACTCTTCTAGGAGAGGAAATGAAGACAGATTGCAAGCAAGAAGCATTTCTATGTAAGCAGTTCTGGTAAATTGCCTAAAGCAATTTCACAAGAAATGGACCTTGAACTCCAATGTTCCAGTAATTATTTATGACCTCTTTTCTTATTGTAAATAAATATTTACATCCATCCCTAACTTTATATTTATAATTATGTGTTTCTTAAAGCAGGCTCCTTATCTTTTATAAGTTTCCATCTCTTTAAAATCATAATTTGTCTTTGCCATTGGAGAGATACTCTGTTGTGAAAATTAATTAAATGAGAACTATGCCATTATTTTTGAATGTTGGAAGAGGATAATTTAAATAAAGAAGGTAAGATAAAAGACTTGACATAATGCCTCAACAAAAGACTTTCTTTTAGGCAGGATATATTTAGTATTTATAAAATTTGAGTATATGAAAAAGTAAATCCTTTTGAACAGCCTTACTTATTTACCCTTGCAAAATTTTCAGGTATCTGGAACATGTGTGTGTCCCAGTTTGAGGATTGCAATCCTGGGAAACTTTATTGGTGGTAAATAATCCTTTCAATGTAATTACTTGAATTTGTTGTTGTTCAATTTCTCAGTCGTATCTGACTTTTGTGACTCCATGAACTGCAACATGCCAGGCTTCCCTGTCTATCACTAACTCCCAGAGCTTGTTCAAACTCATGTCCATCAAGTCAGTGATGCCATCCAGTCATCTCATCCTCTGTCGTCCCCTTCTCCTCCTGCCTTCAATCTTTCCCAGTATCAGGGGCTTTCAAATGAGTTGGCACTTCACATCAGGTGGCCAAATTATTGGAGCTTCAGCTTCAGCGTCAGTCCTTCTAATGAATATTCAGGATAGTTTTCCTTTAGGATTGACTGATTTGATCTCCATATAGTCCAAGGGACTCTCAAGAGTCTTCTCCAACAACACAGTCAAAAGCATCAATTCTCCCACCCTCAGCCTTCTTTATGGTCCAACTCTTGCATCCATACATGACTATTGGAAACACCATAGTTTTGACTAGATGGACCTTTGTTGGCAAAGTAATGTCTCTGTTTTTTAACGTGCTGTCTAGGTTTGTCGGTTTTTCTTCCAAAGACAAAGAGTCTTTTAATTTCATGGCTGCAGTCACAATCTGCAGTGATTTTGGAGTCCACAAAAATAAAGTCTGTCACTGTTTCCATTTTTTCCCCATCTATTTGCCACGAATCATTTGAATGGTTTAATCATTTAATGATGCTGAGATTGTGTAACTCAGATTGGGGACTTAAGCCCACGGTCTTTTAACTGAGATCACACACTTGCTCTCAGGACTTAATGAAGCTTGGGTTCTTGATGTCTCATCACTGAAAGAATTTAGTGAGAGACAAAGTGATAGGTAAGAAGTGGATTAATTTGGAGAGAAACACTCCACAGACTGAGTGTGGGCCATGTTTGAAGGCAAGAGAAACTCGAGGGTATGGGGATGTGTTTTTAAAGGGGTGTGTGATTTCATAGGCTGAGTGGGAAGAGTATTCGAGCTATTTTGGGGAAGTTGAGGGTATTTCCAGGAATTGGGCTACCACCCACTTTTTGACATTTATGGTTGGCCTTGAAATTGCCATGGCACTGTGGGTGTGTCATTTAGCTTGTTAATGTGTTGTAATGAATGTATACTGAGGCTCAAGGTCTGGTGGAAGTCAACCTGTCTCATCTTGGATCTATTATACTTGATTCCAATCAGTTTATGCCATGTCTCAGGCTATGTCATTACTTTAAAGGTGTGCCCTACCCCCTTCCTCTTGTTTCATTACTGTGTTATATCTGTGTAAATTGTCACCCTGCTTATTTAACTTATATGCAGAGTACAGCATGAGAAATGCTGGGCTGGATGAAGCACAAGCTGGAATCAAGATTCCCAGGAGAAATATAAATAACCTCAGATATGCAGATGACACCACCCTTATGACAGAAAGTGAAGAAGAACTAAAGAGCCTCCTGATGAAAGTGGAAGAGGAGAGTGAAAAAGTTGGCTTAAAGCTCAACATTCAGAAAACTAAGATCATGGCATCCAGTCCCATCACTTCATGGCAAATAGATGGGGAAAGAGTGGAAACAGTGGCTGACTTTATTTTTGGGGGGATCCAAAATCACTGCATGTGGTGACTGCAGCCATGAAACTAAAAGACTCTTACTCCTTGGAAGGAAAGTTATGACCAACCTAAACAGCATAATAAAAAGCAGAAACATTACTTTGCCAACAAATGTCTGTCTAGTCAAGGCTATGGTTTTTCCAGTGGTCATGTATGAATGTGAGAGTTGGACTATAAAGAAAGTGGAGCACAGAAGAATTGATGCTTTTGAGCTATGGTGTTGGAGAAGACTCCTAAGAGTCCTTTGGACTGCAAGGAGATCCAACCAGTCCATTCTAAAGGAAATCAGTCCTGAATATTCGTTGGAACGACTGATGCTAAAGCTGAAACTCCAATACTCTGGCCACCTAATGGGAAGAACTGACTCATTTGCAAAGACCCTGATGCTGGGAAAGATTGTAGTCAGGAGGAGTAGGGGATGGCAGTGGATGAGATGGTTGGATATGCCTTCAATCTTCAAATTCATGACTCAATGGACATGAATTTGGGTAAACTCTGGGAGTTTGTAATGGACAGGGAGGCCTGGCATGCTGCAGTCCATGGGGTTGCAGAGAGTCAGACACAACTGGGCTACTAAACCAACTGAATCTGTGTACAATCTTGATACCACTTTTTTATTTTGTCATATAGTCTAATTTGTGTTCATCAGTTCAGAGTAATTTTTCAATGACATATATTTTGTTCTTTTTTGGGAGAAGGACAGACATCTGTTCTGTCTTTATGCCTATTTGTCTGTGGTGTGTGCTTAAGTCGTTCAGTCGTGTCTGACTCTTGCAACCCCATAGGCTGTAGCCTGCTAGGCTCCTCTGTCCATGGGATTCTCCAGGCAAGAAAACTGGAGTGGGTTGCTATTTCCTTCTCCAGGCAAGAAAACTGGAGTGGGTTGCTCTTTCCTTCTCCAGGGGATCTTCCTGACCCAGAAATCAAACCCAGGCAGACTGTTTACTGACTGAGCTATGAGGGAAGCCCTTATACCTATTTATACTTCCTTTATTTCTCATTGAACAATAGTTACTATGTTGTAAGCAACAAAACAGTCACTGTAAAGTGCAGCTAGCTGCGGATTCTAACTGACATCTATCCATTACTGTGTGACATTAGAACAAATGCACTTTTCAGATCTCTCTTTTCAGTAGAAGTTACCAGTCTTACTTTGAGATGGCCACCATTAACTTAAACTATATGCTGAAAACTCTATGGGGGTAAAGATAAACGTTCAACTAAGAAAGAAGCTACCTTTTCTCTCTTTTTGGTTTTTAGATTTTTATACATGCATGTGAATTAGATGTAAATAATACCTCAAAGTGCATGCACTTACTTGCCCCAGCTCTTCCCAGTTTCAAACCTTATTCTAGACACACAATCACTTTTAACTCTCTTCTGTTTGTTTGAACTAGTAGTTCTGTAATATGGAGTTTTAGATGTCCCTAGCCATTACTCTGAAGGAGATAAGTCCTGGGTGTGCATTGGAAGGACTGATGCTGAAGCTGAAACGCCAATACTTTGGCCACCTCATGCGAAGAGTTGACTCATTGGAAAAGACCCTGATGCTGGGAAGGATTAGGGGCAGGAGGAGAAGGGGACGACAGAGGATGAGATGACTGGATGGCATCACTGACTCGATGGGCATGAGTCTGAGTAAACTCCAGGAGTTTGTGATGGACAGGGAAGCCTGGTGTGCTTCGATTCATGGGGTCGCAAAGAGTCGGACACGACTGAGCGACTGAACTGAACTGAACTGAACTGAACCATTACTCTGGCACTAATAAGTTTGCTTCTTACATTTTTTTCCCCCATTGCATGCACATTGATTTTAGTCACTCAGCTAAATCACTTATAGCTAATTTACTTGCATGTTTTCCAAATGTTTTTTACTAACACTCATTTATAGTTGCCCACTTTTCCTTCATTTTGATTCTGTATTTTTCTACCTTATCCCATTCTTTTTGCTACCATTTCATGTGTTTCAGTAGAGAATTGATTTAGTACTTATGTTTACCACAGGGTTTTTAAACAAGGACTTCTCAATTACACAGGGTCACTGAGTTCATTCTATTTACTCCTACATAAAAGCATTAAGTGCAGAAACTGACATTAAAAGATGTTTGATAAATGTAAGTCTCCTTTTCTCCTTCCTTCCTCATCTTACTGAGATGTAAGTACTCTATTAGGTTTGATGAAGCATCTAGTAATGGGGGCTGCATTCATGGATGGGCTCCTTTCCTGACATGCACAACGTAATGAGTTAACATAAAACACAAACCATTTTCCCTGGAATTTAAGTGATTACAGGAAAGACATACATAGCTGATGTTTACTTTCCTTGCTTTAGATCATCTATAATAAAGCTCTGTGTCAGTTCACATAAATACTTTCTAATATAGTATCTCATTTTTAGATTGAAATCATAATATCCTATAAATTTTCTAACCAAATTATTTCTGTGCATAACATAAGTGTATAACATTTTTATAATAGGATGATAACATGTCAAGGAGAGCCTAATGTATTGATATTTGAAATTTTCTGGAAAGCCTCATAAATATTGTGACTCAAATGTACTCTTAAAAGCTCATGAAGTTTACACAGATCTAAATTTCAGTACCATCTATTTATTTTTTCCTCAGTAACAAGGAATGAATTTTTATATACGTTTAAAATAGAGAAAAAACTAAGATTTCATCCCCAACTTTTCAAAAACATGAATTCCTGCATATTTTTTCCACTTGTACAAAAGGTCAGCTCAATTAAAATTATATACTATATGATTTCAGAAATAATGAAAATAAATGTGATTTATCAAGTAGTATTCTTTGAAGAATTACTTAAATTTACATGGTACTCATAACTGAAACTTCAACTATGCTTGTATCCTGTTTAATAATCCAATGTCTATGAACTGAATATAGAAGCTAGAAAGGTTAAAATATGAAAATCTTATAATATAAAAGGAATAATCTTTATACAATGATGACCTCCAAGGAAGGATACAGTATGGGACTATTCCCAATGTTTTGTGGTTTGAAGTTATTTACTATGTTTGTGTTTTAGTTTTGATTCAGGCATAGTTTTTAGGTCAAAGCTTTAATCAGATATCCATGATTCAAAGGATTTCAGGAGATGGGTAAATCTATTGACTTTGTATGTAAAAAGAAAAAATACTATACATATTAGAGTTTCTATGTGCTTTAAGATTCTCAGCAAACTCTATAAAATTACTTTTTAAGAATTGCTGCAAGCAATATGCTTTAAATAATCACTTGATGCCTTTATATCATTTACCAATATGATTTTTTGCAGTTTTAAACTTTAATTTTTATTTTATATTGGAGCACAGTCAATTTACAATGTTGTGTTTAGTTCAAGTGTACAGCAAAGTGATTAGACTGATTTTATTAATAGTAGTCACTGGTAGACATTATCCTACTTCCTGTTAAAAATATTTTTGAAAATGAAAAGTCAAATATTTTTGCCTTTTGCAAAATGCTTATCTATTTGAACTTTGCATATGAGCTTTTTCTATAATATTTAAAGTTTAAAGGTTAAGAGCATATACAGAAACAAAAATCAAGTAATATAGCAGTGTTTGAAAGAAATTTTTCCCACTGCAACAAAATACAACTGAAATTCTCAAAAAAGAAAATGTGATGAATGGTATTGTCTGAAAATTAATACCAGTAAGCCATTATAAGTTTCCCAGGCTTTTCTTGAAAGTAACAGAAACTATCTAGTTACCATTGTCATATATTTCCAGCTAATGTTAAAAAAAAGAAAGAAAGGAAGAAAAACTAGGAAACTAGAAGGGGTATTTATTTGATTTCTAGTTTTTAAAGTTCTCATAGTGAAAAGTTACATCTTTACATCATGTGCGAGAAAAAGGGGATGGAGTATGCTTAAACAAGTGGGAAGGATTCTAAAATAATACATTATTAGTGGAGATTGAGAATGTTTTTGAAAAGGAAAACCATTTCTTTCTGTAAACAGTTGCAGAGTTGTCACATATGCAAGCTCACCATTGTGTAACTAGCAGAATGAAACAGAATGTGGTGGGAAGAACTTGTCACAGGTGAATACAGGAAGTTCCTACTTGTCATGTTGTAGTCAAATTCTGCTCACACCATCTCCACATCTGACCTTAGGCAACTAGTATGCATTCTGCAAGTTTCCCTGGTGACTGAGATGGTTAAGAATCTGCCTGCAATGCAGGAGATCTGGTTTTGATCCCTGAGTTGGGAAGATCCCCTAGAGAAGCGAATGGCTACCCACTCCAGTATTCTTGCCTGGAGAATCCCATGGACAGAGGAGCCTGGTGGGCTACAGTCCATGGAGTCACAGAGTCAGACGTGAGTGAGCAAATAGCATTCTTACTTTCATGCTTTCTGTGGGAAAGTCCCTGCTGGCTCAGTGGTAAAGAATCTGCCTGTGATATAGGAGACCTGGGTTCTACCCCAGGGTCAGGAAACTACCCTAAGAAGGAAATGGCAATCCAGTCCAGTAATCTTGCCTGGGAAATCCCATGAACAGAGGAGCCTGGCAGACTACAGTCCACAGGGTCACAGCATCAGACTCAACCTAGAGACTAAATCACCACCACATGCCATTCTGTGACCACAGACACATTGTACATTTTTTACATCTGTACAAAAATAGAACAATGTATAAAAGGGATGTCTGTACTTGGTGGGACTTGTTTCCTTACTTTTGTTTAATTTATCAGTAGTCGTTTGCTTTCACTTGCTACATAGTATTCTTTGAATAGTTGTTGTTTAGTCACTAAGTCCTGTCTGACTCTTTTGTGACCCCATGGACTCTAGCCTGCCAGGCTCCTCTGTCCATGGCAAGAATACCGTAATGGTTCACCATTTCCTTCTCCAGGGAATCTTCCAGACCCAGGGATGGAACCTATGTCTCCTACATTGCAGGCAGGTTCTTTACCACTGAGCCACCAGAGAAGCCCTCCCTTGAATAGATAAACCATAAATTGTTTAGCCATTCACTGGTTAATGCACCTTTGGATTGTTTCCAGACTTAGGCTACTGTTATTAAAGCTATTATAAAAACTTACATATGTGAGTTCTAATGTGTTCGCAAGTTTTTATTTTATTGTGTAAATAACCAGTAATTAAATTCATATATCAATTATAAATTTATAAAATTTTTTCAAAATAATTTTATTATTTTGCACCTAGACAAGCAGTGCATATGTGTTCTAGTAACTTTTTGTCCTCACAAAACCTGATATTATTAGTGTTTTTAATGCTATCATTTTTGCATATGTGTCTTAGTACTGCAGTGTTAATTTCCAGTTCCCTGAGTAACAATACAGAGGAGATTTCTGTATATTTATTGGGCATTCATATATCTACACAATGCTTGTTCAAATTTTTTGTCTGGATTATTTGTTTTATTATCATTTATTTCTAGGAGTTTATTATAGTTTTTGTTTGCAAGTCTTTTGTGTGGTATATGTTCTGTGAACAGTTTCTCACAGTCTTTGAAATGTCTTTGCATATTCTAAGTGGTGGTTCCAAAGAAAAGAAACTTTTTACAAGTTGTATATACTGTTCAGTTCAGTTCAGTCACTCATGAGTGTCTGACTGTTTGCGACCCCATGAACCACAGCATGCCAGGCCTCCCTGTCCATCACTAATTCCCGGAGTTCCCCCAAACCCATGTCCATTGAGTTGGTGATGTCATCCAACCATCTCATCCTCTGTCGACCCCTTCTCCTGCACTCAATCTTTCCCAACATCAGGGTCTTTTCCAAAGAGTCAGCTCTTCACATCAGGTGGCTAAAGTATTGGAGTTTCAGCTTCAACATCAGTCCTTCCAATGAACACTGCTCTAGGATTGACTGCTTGGATCTCCTTGGAGTCCAAGGGACTCTCAAGAGTCTTCTCCAACACCACAGTTCAAAAGCATCAATTCTTCAGTGCTCAGCTTTATTTATAGTCCAACTCTCACATCCATACATGACCACTGGAAAAACCATAGCCTTGACTAGACGGACCTTTGTTGACAAAGTAATGTCTCTGCTTTTTAATAGGCTGTCTAGGTTGGGCACTATCTAAAATATTTGTGGTCTAATTTTAGGTCACACAGATTTCACCTCTGATTTCTTCCAATAGTGTTATATCTTTAAGACTATGATGACTCTATTTTTTTATGAGTACTGTGTGGTAATGATTGAAAATAATTTATTTTCCATTTAGATTTCTAGTTGTTTTCATCACTATTTAGTGAAAAGATTATTGTTTCACCATTCAATTAAGTTGATAAAGTTGTTGAAAAACAGTTGGAGATATACATATAGGTTTATTTTCATTCTCTATTCTTTTATATTGATCCGAGGGCTTATCTTCATGATTATTCCAGTCTGAAAGGGCTTGTTTACCGTAACTTTATAGTAAGTTTGAAAATTAGGCAATGTAAGTCTCTTAGCTTTATATTTCCTCTTCCAAATTGTTTTGGATAAACTAGATCTTTTAAGTATCATACAAAATTTAGAATAAATTTATCTATATTAAGAAAAAAAATGAATATGATTACCATTGTGTCTGTGCATGCTCAGTTGTATCCAACTCTGTGGCTATAGCCCTCCAGGCTTCTCTGCCTGTAGAATTTTCCAGGCAGGAATACTGAAGTGGGGTGTGATTTCCTTCTCCAGGAAATCTTCCCAACACAGAGGTCAAATCTGCATATCCTGCAGTGGCAGGTGGGCTCTTCACCAGTTGAGCTACCAGGTAAGTCATGATTGTTATTGATATTGTCTACAGATCAATTTGCAGAAAGTTGATACCCTAAAAATATTTTGTTCGAATTCATGATATATATCTACAATGATTTTCATTTTTTTCTGTAATTTTTCTAACAGCAGTTTATGGTTTCCAACCAATTTTTTTGTTAAATTTATCATTATTAATTTTATATTTAATGATGCAAAGAAAATTAAATTATTTAACTTTTCTATTTCTTGCTTCTTATATGTACAAATACACTTGACTGTGGGTTAACCTTTCTGATATCATCCTTGATAAATTCACTATTTAGTTCTCATAGCAAAATTGTAGTTGTCATAGAATTTTCTAGTAGTTATTTACACTGGAGTATTGTTGTTGTTCAGTCACTCAGCAGTGTCCAGCCCTTTTTGAACACACGAACTGCAACATGCCAGCTTCCCTCTACTTAGCTATCTCCCAAATTTCCTTAAACTCATGTCCATTGAGTAGATTATGTCATGCAAACATCTCATCCTCTATTGCCCCCTTCACCTCCTGCCCTCAATCTTACCCAGTTTCATGGTCTTTTCCAACAAATAAGCTCTTCATATTAGGTGGCCAAATTATTGGAGTTTCAGCATCAGCATCAGTCCTTCCAATGAATATTCAGGGTTGATTTTCTTTAGGATTGAATTGTTCAATCTTATTGCTGTCCAAGGGACTCCAAAAAGTCTTCTTCAGTGCCACAGATCAAAAGCATAAATTCTTTGACACTCAGCCTTCTTTATGGTCCAACTTTCACATCCATACATGACTACTGGAAAAGCCATAACCTTGACTAGACGGACCTTTGGTGACAAAGTAATGCCTCTGCTTTTTAAACACTAAGTCTGTCATACCTTTTCTTTCAAGGAGCAATTGTCTTTTAATTTCATGGCTGCACTCACCATCCTCAGTGGAGCCCAAGAAAATAAAGTCTGTCACTGTTTCCTTTTTTTCCCCATTTATTTGCTATGAAATGATGGGATTGGATGCCATTAACTTAGTTTTTTGAATGTTGAGTTTTAAGTCAGGTTTTTCACTCTCCTCTTTCACCTTCACCAAGAGTCTCTTTAGTTCCTTTCCACTGTCTGCCATTAGAGTGATGTCATCTGCATAACTGATGTTATTGATACTTCTTCCAGCAATCTTGATTCCAGCTTGTGCTTCATCTAGCCCAGTGTTTCTCATGATGTACTCTGCATATAAGTTAAATAAGCAGGGAGACATTATACAGCCTTGACATGCTCCTTTCCTAATTTGTAAACAGTCCATTTTTCCATGTCCAGTGCTAAATGTTACATCTTGATCTTCTTACAGATTTCTCAGCAGGCATGTAAGGTGGGCTGCTGTTCCTATTTCTTGAAGAATTATCTACAGAGTGCTGTGATCCACACAGTCAAAGTTTTAGCACAGTCAGTAAATCAGAAGTAGACAATTTTTTAATTTCCTTTTCTTTTCCTATGATCCAACAGATGTTGGCAATTTTATCTCAGGTTCCTCTGCCCTTTCTAAATCGAGCTTGAACATCTGTAAGTTCGTGATTCACGTACTGTTGAAGCCTGGCTTGGGGGATTCTGGGCGTTACTGTGCTAGCGTGTGTTCAGCTCAGTTCAGTCACTCAGTCGTGTCCGACTCTTTGTGACCCCATGAACCGCAGCACGCCAGGCCTCCCTGTCCATCACCAACTCCCGGAGTTTACCCAAACCCATGTCCATTGAGTCAGTGATGCCATTCAAACATCTCATCCTCTGATATTCTCTTCTCCTCCTGCACTCAATCTTTCCCAGCATCAGGGTCTTTTCCAATGAGTCAGCTCTTCACATCAGGTGGCCAAAAGTATTGGAGATTCAGCTTCAACATCAATCCTTCCAGTGAACACCCAGTACTGATCTCCTTTAGGTTGGACTGGTTGGCTCTCCTTGCAGTCCAAGGGACTCTCAAGAGTCTTCTCCAACATCAAAACTTCAAAATCATCCATTTTTCGGAGCTCAGCCTTCTTTATAGTCCAAATCTCACATCCATACATGACCACTGGAAAAACCATAGCCTTGACTAGATGGACCTTTGTTGGCAAAGTAATGTCTCTACTTTTTAATATGCTGGCTAGGTTGGTCATAACTTTCCTTCCAAGGAGTAAGCGTCTTTTAATTTCACAGTTACAATCACCATCTGCAGTGATTTTGGAGCCCAGAAAAATAAAGTCAGCCACTGTTTCCATTGTTTCCCCATGTATTTGCCATGAAGTAGTGGGACCAGATGACTTGATCTTAGTTTTCTGAATGTTGAGCTTTAAGCCATTTTTTTCACTCTCTTCTTTCACTTTCATCAGGAGAATCTTTTGTTCTTCTTCACTTTCTGCCATAAGGGTGTCATTTGTATACCTGAAGTTATTGATATTTCTCCTGGTAATCTTGATTCCAGCTTGTGCTTCTTCCAGCCCAGCATTTCTTATGATGTACTCTGCATATAATTTAAATAAGCAGGGTGCCAATATCACAGCCTTTCCTATTTGGAACCAGTCTGTTCCATGTCCAGTTCTAACTGTTGTTTCCTGACCTGCATACAGATTTCTCAAGAGGCAGGTTAGGTGGTCTGGTATTCCCATCTCTTTCAGAATTTTCCACCTTTTATTGTAGTCCACACAGTCAAAGCCTTTGGCATAGTCAGTAAAGCAGAAATAGATGTTTTTCTGGAACTCTCTTGCTTTTTCAATGATCCAGTGGATGTTGGCCTTTTGATCTCTGGATCTTCTGCCTTTTCTAAAACCAGCTTGAACATATGGAAGTTCATGGTTCACGTATTGCTGAAGCTTGGCTTAGAGAATTTTGAGCATTACTTTACTAGCATATGAGATAAGTGCAATTGTGCGGTAGTTTGAGCATTCTTTGGCATTGCCTCTCTTTGGGATTGGAATGAAAAGTGAGCTTTTCCAGTCCTGTGGCCACTGCTGAGTTTTCCAAATTTGCTGGTATATTGAGTGCAGCACTTTCACAGCATTATCTTTCAGGATTTGAAATAGCTCAACAGGAATTCTGTCATCTCCACTATTGTTGTTCATAGTGTTGCTTCCTATGGCACCCTTGACTTCATATTCCAGGATGTCTGGCTCTAGATGAGTGTGAGTGATCACACGCAAGTGATTATCTGGGTCGTGAAGATCTTTTTTGTACAGTTCTTCTGTGCATTCTTGCCACCTCTTCTTAATATCTTCTTCTTCTGTTAGGTCCATACAATTTGTGTCCTTTATTGAGCTCATCTTTGGTATCTCTAATTTTCTTGAAGAGATCTCTAGTCTTTCCCATTCCATTGTTTTCCTCTATTTCTTTGCACTGGTCACTGAGGAAGGCTTTCTTATCTCTCCTTGCAATTCTTTGGAACTCTGCATTCAAATGGGTATATATTTCCTTTTCTCCTTTGCGTTTCACTTCTCTTCTTTTCACAGCTATTTGTAAGGCCTCCTCAGACAGCCATTTTGCTTTTTTGCAATTTTTTTTCTTGGGGTTGGTCCTGTATAATGACATGAACCTCCATCCATAGTTCATCAGGCACTGTGTCTATCAGATCTAGTCCCTTAAATCTATTTCTCACTTCTACTGTATAGTCAACTAAGGGATTTGATTTAGGTCAAATCAGAGTGGTCTAGTGGTTTTCCCCACTTCCTTCAATTTCAGTCTGAATTTGGCCATAAGGGTTTCATTATCTGAGCCACAGTCAGCTCCCAGTCTTGTTTTTGTTGACTGTATAGAACTTCTCCATCTTTGGCAGCAAAGAATATAATCAATCTGATTTCGGTGTTGACCATCTGGTGATGTCCATGTGTAGAGTCTTCTCTTGTGTTGTTGGAAGAGGGTGTTTGCTATGACCAGTGCATTCTCTTGGCAGAACTCTATTAGCCGTTGCCCTGCTTCATTCTGTACTCTAAGGCCAAATTGCCTGTGAGATGAGTGCAAGTGTGCAGTAGTTTAGGCATTCTTTGGCATTACCTTTCTTTGCGATTGGAATGAAAACTGACATTTTCAGTCCTGTGGCCCCTGCTGAGTTTTCCAAATTCGCTGTCATATTGAGTGCAGCACTTTCACAGCATCATTGTTTAGGATTTAAAATAGCTCATTTAAAACAGTGATGCTCCTTAAGGCCTACTTGACTTTGCATTCCAGGATGTCTTGCTCAAGCTAAGTGACCACACCTCATGATTGTCCGGGTCATTAAGGCTTTTTTGTTTAGTTTTTCTCTGTATCTTTGCCACGTCTTCTTAATATCTTCTGTTTCTGTTAGGTTCATACCATTTCCGTCCTTTATTGTTTCCATCTTTACATGAAGTGTTCCTTAGGTATCTCTAATTTTCTTGAAGAGAGCTCTAGTCTTTCCCATTCTACTATTTTCCTCTATTTCTTTGCACTGATCCTTTCTGAAGTCTTTCTAATCTCTCATTGAAATTCTTTGGAACACTGTGTTCAGATGGGCTTATCTTTACTTTTCTCGTTTGACTTTTGCTTCTCTTCTCTCCTCAGCTATCTGTAAGGCCTCCTCAGACAGCCACTTTGCTTCTTACATTTCTTTTTCTTTTCGACATTTTTGGTCACTGCCTCCTGTACAATGTTATAAACCTCCGTCCATAGTTCTTCTGGGACTGTGTCTATCAGATCTAATCCCTTGAATCTGTTTGTCACTTCTACTGTATAATAAAGGGATTTGATTTAGGTCACACCCGAATGGCCTAGTGGTTTTCCCTACTTCCTTCCATTTAAGCTGAATGTTGCATAAGGAGCTGATGATCTGAGCCATAGTCAGCTCCATGTCTTGTTTTTGCTGACTGTAAAGAGCTTCTCCATCTTCAGCTCAAAGAATATATTCAGTCTGATTTCAGTATTGAATATTTGGTGATATCTGTGTAGAGTGGCCTTTTGTGTTTTTGGAAGAGGCTGTTTTACATGACTAGTGCATTCTCTTGGCAAAATTCTGTTAGCCTTTGCCCTTCTTCAATTTTACTCCAAGGCCAAACTTGCCTGTTACTCCAGGTATCTATTGACTTCCTATTTTTGCATCAGTTCAGTTCAGTTCAGTCGCTCTGTTGTGTCTGACTCTTTGTGATCCCATAGACTCAAGCACGCCAGGCCTCCCTGTCCATCACCAACTCCTGGAGTTTACTGAAACTCATGTCCATTGAGTCCGTGATGCCATCCAACCATTTCATCCTCCGTCGTCTCCTTCTCCTCCTGACTTAAATCTTTCCCAGCATCAGGGTGTTTTCGAATGAGTCAGCTCTTCCTATAAAGAATCCAAAGTATTGGAGTGTCAGCTTCAGCATCAGTCCTTCCAATGAACGTTCAGAACTGATTTCTTTTAGGATGGACTGGTTAGATCTCCTTGCAGTCCAAGGGACTCTCAAGAGTCTTCTCCAAACACTGCATTCAAAAGCATCAATTCTTTTGCATTCAGCTTTCTTTATAGTACAACTTTTTCTTTGTTGTACTGCCATTTAGATTCAAGTTCAAAATCTACTTTGTAGTTAGTGTTTACACTTGAATTGTGTCTGCTCTTGTGCCAAGTATAGCTAAACATGTCTGATTTAGGGCTTATAATTAGTTGAAATAAGCCATGTTCCCTAACTTACAAGTGGGGAAATGAAAGATAAGGGAAATTATATTTTTTGCGTATTATTATAATTGTATGACACAGACATGATTGAAACCTAGACTTTATTTCCATGTCTAATGCTTTTTTCCCATTGTACTTTTTTTTTTTTTTTGCCATCCCAATGCATTTCTCCATACCCTTTATAGTGTGCTCACTACTTTATATTGTCATCTTTTCCTTACCTATTAGCCTCTCTCATTAGTATCAGTTATTCAGGGAGAGTTTGTTATTTTTATCTGACTGCTCAATATGTAAGTGGGGCTCTTCAGTTATTATAAGTCAAACATTTGTGGTAGAAAGACTTAATGTGAAATTGATTTGTGATCAAAGAAATCTCACATTTTTGCTTCATTCAAGTGCATAGGTATTTGCAAGAAAAAATATCAAACTATGTGTACTTTTTTGACTTGCATTTAAATCTCACATAACATATTTTGGGCCATTTGCAACAGGACCAAGAATGAAGTCCTGTAGAAGTAACAAATCACAAAACAAAGAAACTCTGCCAGATTTCATGGTTGAATCCTTGTTGTCATATTACTCTGTTTTGATGATAATTCCTATCATCCTTTCTGATGGAATGTTAATTGGGTGAATGGATTTCTTTTGTTCACCACTAACTTATTTAACAATGTAGTATATTGATCTATTGTCTAGTCCTGCATAGATTGGATTCTAAGTGCTAAAAATATATTAAGTCTGTGTTGCACACTGTTAGTTAAGACTTGACTTAGAATAGATTTAAATAAAAACCCTGCAGTTTGACATCTTGGAAAAGCACCATTGTCAAATAGTAACTTGGAAAGCACACAGACATATTTAATAAAAAATATCTTGGAGAAGGAAATGACAATCCACTCCAGTATTTTCGCCTGGAGAATCCGAATCCCATGGGCATAGGAACCTAGCAGGTTACAGTTCATGGGATTGCAAGAGTCGGACATGACTTAGAGCTATCTTTCTTTCTTTCTATACTATATATGATAGTCCTAAAGATATTTAAAAGCTTACTAACTCACAGACCCTTACAATAAATATATTAAGTATTATACATTTTTTTAAGATTACTTTTTCTTATGTTTCTTTTTCCTTAATTTAACAACTGTAGGGACACAAAGTAGACTGCATGAATCATAACCTGCACATTGTTGAAGGGTGCATTTTGATAAGTTTACATACACACACACATACATACTCTGAAACAGTCACCAAAACCAAAATAACTAATAAGTTCTTCATGCCAGAAGTTTCCTTTTGTCCTATCAGATTCCACTTTTCACCAGACCAAGAGATCCCCTGATCTTTTTTTCATTATTAATTAGTCAGAATTTTCTATTATTGTTGTTCAGTTGCTGTGTCTGACTCTTTGTGACCCCATGGACTGCAGCACACCAGGCTTCACTGTCCTTCACTATCTCCTGAAATTTTCTTGAACTCATGTCCACTGAGTCGGTGATGCTATCCTATCATCTCATCTCTATTGCCCTCTTCTCTCATGTCAAAATAAACATGATATGAAAATATTCAGATTGCTGTTAGAGACCTAGAAGAATATCAGAAATTTTACCTAATGATTATAAAGTTCTAGCCATTTTGCTACATTTGAAAATAAAATCTTAGCCAATAGCATGAATCATTTTGTATTACATTAAGAAAAGTGGCAGTTTTATTTCAGTTACTCTTTTATACTGACTATTCATTCACTGCCCAAAAGCCAACTGTCCAAGATATTAAATATACATTGTGGACTTTATTGTTATTAGCTTTTATTCTGCCATCCTATTCATTAATAATGAGCAATTCTTTGTCTCTGATGGTATAGATTTGACAGGACATTACATCAATGTGGAACAGATTTTTTTTTTTTATACAATTTTCAGCCCTTAAACGGGTTGTGTTAATTGCTTTATGATGAACCTAGCATCTGCTTTGCAAAGAGAATGTCATTTTACTGATAACTTCAGTTGAAAAACTAATTGCAGGATTATAAATATGTACTACAGAACATGTTGTGAATTTTTTTAAATTTAGTATTCTGAGAAAGTTCAGATTCTTTTAGATTGTCTTTTCCCAATCAATACATTCATAAAAGATTTTGTTCTTTTTTTTTTTTAAGGAATCTTTTGTAATGGAAATCTTATGAACTGTACTAGAGTAAAAATTGAAAATCTTAAGGCAGATTGAGCTTTGTGGTGCTCCTGAGAATATGCACTGTTTGTAGACATCTCTTTCACAAAAATTATCCCTGTATAACTTTGGATATCAACCCGGGCTGACTTAAGTCACAGGGGGTTGGAAAATATTAAAATCAATGATTTCAGGAGAGCTGGCAAACTAATGTCTCAGTGTTTACTAAGAGAGACAAATTCATTTCATCTGTCATAAAAATTACCTGAGAAATCTTATGCTGCCACATAAGACATTATATTGGTTGGCAATTTTGAAAAGAATAAAAGTATAAAATTTCCTCTTCAAAGTCTGTTTTATAAAAATTTTTATTGTAAAATATAAAATGGTTAGTGTTTAAATACCAAAACAAAACACACAAAACTAAGGCAAAAAATGAGCCTCATAGACTTCAGGCACCCTAAAAAAAGTAAAATCTACATAGAGATAATAGAGTTATCTCTGTAAGAATTGTTACATTTTAAGAGTCAATGTTTGCATGTAATTGTAAAATGTAAAGTAAAAATCTATGACTTGTGTATCTAAGATATTTGCTTCATCATCTGAATAACAAAAACAAAGGCACCTTTCCCATTCAACACCTAAAATGAAATTTTTAGAAGTATTAATATTTTGTGAGTGTATTGTAGTTTTTACATATACCTCTCAATGCCATTTACTTAGGTAGTAGTTATAAAAGAAGCTGAATTCAAAATAAAAATTGAGGTATTTGAGTTACATAATGAAAGATTTACCAGAAGTATATTTAGGGACAGTGAGTTGTAATATTTAACTTGTATAAATATTTTCTTAGCTATTCAAGTTACTTAAGAATGTGAAATCATATACACCTGAAGAATTATCAAAATGAAACCTAAGAAAACCCCACTATTTGAACCCCCTAAAGGTCCTTCTTCTAAAGCAATTTTCCTAAATCTTTCCCATTAAATCTTGCCCAAACTGCACAAGTAGCAAGAAGAGGTAATATGTTCTTTGGATTCACATTGTTTGAAATTAAGCTTTTCTTATGTCTAGTAAATGCTTTACAGAATCTTCTCATAATTTTTAACATAAAAATTGCTTAAAGTACTTGGGAAAAACTATTGCTTATGTAGAAAATGGGTACCTAAAATCTCTGGATGTTTTTAAATACTGACATTCATTCTACTTTCTTACAATGAAAGGAAGGGATTTAAGGTTACTGAGACTAATAAAGAGTAAATATAAAATATATTTTTCCTCTCAATATGTACTTAGTTAAGCTTGTAAATATTCTTAACAGCTTCACTTGCTAGTTTGAAAGTAAAATTATTTTATGTATTTGAAAGTAATGTTTTTCTTTTAAATTTATGTTGACATTTTTCACAAAAAGGGCATAGATTTTAAGATTGTCAGTGCAGATCCATAAGTCAAAGTTCTTCTACATAATACCATTAAAAGCAACCAGTTACTTGAAAATATACTTTTTCTCCCTTGACATTTTAGAGTCTCTCAAGGTAATAAGGCTACCCAGTCCAGTATCCTGGCCTGGAGAATTCCATGGACTAAGTCCACAGGGTCTCAAAGAGTCGGACACGACTGATCGACTTTCACTCACTTCACTAAAGGCAATAAGTACTTCTCTGTAATTTTATTATTGAAATTCCCATAAAAAAGCTAGTTTAAAATGTACATTATATAGTAATTATGTCATATATTAATGGGAAATTTTTTGAATGAGTATGAAAAGTTGGTAACTAGATTTTAAAATAATGAATGAGCTGATTAATTAATGAAGAAAGTATATTAGTCAATTTTCGCTTTTCTTTTTTGATTATATTCTTCCCCCAAAAATCACATTTACTTAAAGACTACAGAAAGAGTAGATTGAGGTGGTTTTTTTTCCCCATTGGGGTATAGTTGCTTTACAATGCTTTGGTAGTTTCTGCTGCACAATGAAGCGAATTAGGTATATGTGTCCCCTCCCTCTTGGACTTCCTTCCCATCCACCATCCCATCCATTAGTAAACTTTGAATAGTTTTATTTGCTCTTGAAGTATATATGAGAGTGATGGGTTGGAGAGAGAGGTGGGAGGGGGGGATTGGGATGGGGAACACATGTATCATGTGCTATTTCTTTTTCAGTGCCTGCAATAGTTGAGATCTATACTCTTAACAAACTTGATGATTATAATATTGTTGTTTACATACACTTTACTGTGCGTTAGAGCTCTAAGGCTTATTTAGTTTGTCCTCTACAGTCTCTGTACCCACCCCCGAGTAACCACCATTTACTCTTTGTTTTGTGAGTTTAACTTTTTAGATTCTACATATGTCATGTCATACAGTATTTGTGTTTCTCTGTGTGACTTATCTCACTGAGCATAATGTTCTCAAGGTCTATCCATGGTGTTGCTAATAGCAGGGTTTTCTTATTTCTTATGGCTGTATAATAGATATATGTATATGTCTTCAAAGACTGTTTACCCACATACTTATCTGAGAATGCACTTGAGAAAAGCATTGGGTTAGAGACCATGAGATGAATAAGAGAGAAAGCAGTAGTAAGTGAAGTGGGACCTTGTTAAATATCTCTGTACTTTGCTGTGCTGTGCTTAGTCCGACTCTTTGCGACCCCATGGACTGTAGCCCACCAGGCTCCTCTGTCCATGAGATTTCACAAGAAAGAATACTGGAGCAAGTTGCTATTTCCTCCTCCAGAGGAACTTCCTACCCTTGGGTCAAACCCACCTCTCCTGTGTCTCCTGAATTGGTAGGTGGATTCTTTACCCCAGAGCCTTACCACTTTTTAAACAACACAAACCCAGAGTTCTTCAGGATACCCAACCACAAAATTCTATCATGAATGTGACCAATATGTTTACATTATCACATCTACAAAATGATTTACCTAATTTTTCTACTTCCTAGAAAAATTTACATAGCATCAAGAATATTCCTAATCCCAGACATACATGACCCAAATGCTAAGTATTTGCTGTGAGCTGTAAGGCCTACAAATTATCTTGGAAAATATTTTATACCCTTAATGCACTGATAAGGAGGAGTATTGCCAGAAAATCAGATGTTCCCTTCGTGTGTGTGTTGGGGGGGCGGGGGGTGGTGGTGGTTTAAAGTTGAAATAACTTGACAGCTTTGAATGCATCAAAATGAACAATTTTCAGGGGCAGCCAACTGTATTTTAAATAACTCCATAAGCCTTTTTACTGGGATATATTTTTCTTTTATTTTACATATGATTATTGTTTCAATTCCTTGTCCTTTGTATTGAACTGATGCTTTTAAGTAAAAAATATGATCAAAACTCATCAGTCTGTTACATATCAATGAATCAAAGCTTGTGGTAAAGTTTCAGGATATAAATAAAAAGCAAAAATTTCACTAAAAATTGTTTTCAGCAGGACCATTCCAAACTAATATAGATTTCTGCTGAAATATAGCAATCTGTAAAAAGAAAACTATTTACATGGACAATTGCCTCACAGTGGGAATTTGGCGATGAAAATAAATGATTCCAGTAATTGCTTTATATACAAGAAAGCATATTTCCTAAAGTAACTTTAGCAAAATAAAGATCACATAACCTTGTGCCATGAAAAAAATAGAGCTTATTCAACATTGATTAAGGGAGTTTACAAGTGTGTAGTGAATTCATAATCCTTATTTTTGGTGGATTTTTATTCAGCACTTAAAATTATTAGACAATATCCTTGGGATTTTTTAGCTATAACTACATACAAAAATTGTATAAACTATAAACCTATGTTTTCACATGATATATATGTTGGCAGAGTCTACCTTAAGACTTAGGTAAGACAACTAAGTAGACAACTTAGGTAGATAACTAAGACTTAGTTGTCTCCTTAAGTCAAAGCAGTTTTCATATTCATAGAAATAACATTTGATTGATTGCTGCTTTCTAAAATTTTCAGACTTACTAAAAAACAGACTCATAACTTTCAATATTAAAAAAAAAGTATGGAATCATGCTTTTTAATGCAAATACAGACCAATATTATGCAATTTATCTGAGAAACCATTGAAATGATCAGAAATACCCTTAATAGTTTTTTCAGCCAGAATGAAGATGTGATGTAAGACACACGGAAATTGAACCAAGTGATGGGATAGTTCTTGACAAAAAGAGTTAAGTGTAAAAATCCCAATAGTATTGAGTCCTCATGTGAAATAACATAGTTGGTGTAAGGTTTCTAGACCTAGCCTTCTGGGCCAAATGAGACACACGAATATGTTTTATATGATCTGAACAGTGTGTAACCATGCTATTAAATGTTGAATATAAAAATGGAGATTTCACATCAAAATCATCTTTTGTAGCTGCTTTAAAAAACAGAAACTTGTAACAGTAGCCTCCCACTTAATAGGACATCAATCAGTTGAAATGCCAGAAGTAAAACCTCAGTTCTGGCACTTTTTTGGGGGCTCCTGTCATCCTTCAGGTAGAAAATTTCACCTTCTAAACTTGCAGTTATTCATTACCTCTATTATTGTCTGTCTATCTTTCCCTGTGAATGTGAAAACTATGAAGACCTTTGTTTTGTTTGTTGATACATCCCAAGAATCTCCAAGAGCATCTGCACAAAGAAAGAACTTAATAAATGTTTGATGAATAGAAAATTAATTGGCTAATTCATTAACGAATAACTGAGGAATCAAACAAGTTTGGCCCTCACTTATTGATTATTGCTTCCTTGACATTTAAGTCCCCTGCTTAAGCCTTAGTGATCATTTTGTGAAGCAGAAGTTGGGGAGAGAAAGTGACAAGCAATAAACAAATATATATGAAAATGAGGCAAAGAAAAATTTAGGTGGTCAATAGAGAAATATTTCATAATGAAAGGACTCAATTTTATAAACAATAAGGAAAGGACTTACAACCATCTTTACTTCTGTGTTTTAAAGATGGCAATGTTAAAAAGTATGATTTTTCAGTTGGCATTAAACATTTGTGAATAGTGATAATGGCAACTACTAAATACGAAGTACGTGACTTATCTACATTAGAATTAGGAGTCAAACATGATCATTTTAGTTTTTTATATATAACCTGAATTATTAAAAAATTATGCTTCTGCAATTTTGAGTTTTTAAAAACAATAACTTTGTAGTGATTCATTTCCATTCTTTGATAGATAAACAATGAGAAGACATATGTGCCATGGATTGCATGTTTGTGTTCCCCGGACTCATATGATGAAATCCTACCCCTCAAGGTGATGACATTAGAAGATGGGCCTTAGAAAGTGATTAGGTCACAGGGCTCCACCCTCAGGACTGAAATTAGTTTCTTCATGAATGAAGCCCCAGAGAGCTCCCTAGTGTCTTCTGCCTTGGGAGGACACAGGAAGAAGTCTGCAACCCAGAGGAAGCCCCTACCTAGACCGTGCAAGCACCTAAGCTCAGTCATCCAGGCTTCAGAAGTGTGAAAAATAGGTTTCTATTATTTATATGCTGTGCTTAGTCACTCAGTCATGTCCAACTTTTTGTGACCCATGGACTGTAGCCCACCATGCTCATCTGTCCATGGGGATTCTTCTGGCAAGAATACTCGGGTAGATTGCCATGCTCTCCTCTAGGGGATCTTCCCAACTCAGGGATAGAACCCAGATCTCCTGCATTGCAGGTGGATTCTTTACTGTATGAGTTTTTTTTTTTTTTTTTTTAAATAAGATACCCTATAAAGCAGGGATCTCCAGCCTCCAGTATCTAATGCCTGATGATCTGAGGTAGAACTGATACAATAGCAATAGAAGTAAGTGCACAATAAATGTAATGCACCTGGTCATCCTGAAACAATCCCCACCACCCCACCCTGGTCCATGGAAAATCTGTCTTCCATGAACCCAGTCCCTGGTGCCAGAAATGTCAGGGACCACTTCATTATAAAGGATTAGTCAGTGGTATTTTGTTATAGCAGCTTGAAAGGTCTGAGACAATGGACACTGAAAAAGGATTGCACAGTGGTCTTTTGGGTTTTCTTAACTTTGGGCAGGGACACTAAACCTAGTATGTGTTGTTATTTTGAGGGCAAAATGGCAGTTTGTGAAAACTCAATGGTAGAAACTGGTGAACTTGGTTTCAAATATTTGATTTCCACCTCTTATGTGATAATAGGATCTTTGACTTTTATCTAGTGTTTAATTTATATAGATGAAACAGTTAAATGTAACAGGAGTTGAACAAGTAGAAATCATATAAGAGGCTTGATAGATATTTTTTGACTTGCTGATTAATATTTAAGCACCTCTGAAAAAATCAGAAAAACTAGAAAGCACAAAAGAGTAACTATTGCTCTTTAGTAAGAACAGTCAGAATAAATTGTTCAAAAATGTCTGTACACCATGGAGAAATGGAGAGGTTTGTCAAATATTTCAAAACTTAATAAACTCTAAATAGTGTGATTTTTTAAAAAGGAACTTAAAAATTAGAAACTATAACTTGAGAATTAAAACTTACTTTATGTTCATTAATTTTCTTCATCAATTTCTATAACTTCATACTATTTATTTTTAATGAGCTATGCAATGGTTCACTTCATATATGAATTCATCATTAGCCTCTGCTAATGGCATTTTTCATCAAAAGATTAGTTTTTAGAAAATCAAATTATGACTTAATTAAGAATAGCACATTAAGAATAACAACAACAACAAACTCAAAATGAATGTGATTATATATGATTTTTGAGCCATCATTTACAAAGCAATGCTGGTGATACTTCATGTTAACAAGACTGTTTTTCCTAGAATAACTTACCTTACATTTTAAAAATTAAGTGTGAATTAAGAACTAATTTTTTTTTCCTTAGGAGTTCTCAGTAATATATTTATTGAAAGACACCATGAAGGAGAAATTGAGGTATTCTGTCAGGTTGGTTCCTAATGATAAGCTGACCTTACCAATGCCACATTTAGCCAATCTTGTGTAACAAACAGGACAGCTCATGAAAAATAGTATGGTTGTGAATAATAGTATATTTTTCTAATCACCATTATATTAACTGAATTCCCTTTCCAATATCATATTTCAGTATTCCTACAAACTCACCCTTCACTGTAGCCAGGCTGTATATACAGTATCACATACTGAATGTGATCCCTGGGTTGTATCATGGTTTTTGGTATTTACGCTTTCATCCTTAGTCTCTTGGCCTGCATTTACTGCCTCCCACCTTCTCAATGAGATTAGCCATACTTGTCTTTCAAGGGTGCTCAAACATCTTAGAAATACGCTTTAAATATTTATTCAGAATTTTCTAACCCAGGTCTATTTTCCATGACAATTTTTGTGTTTATTCACTTTTATACTACTTTATGGTTCTTGAGTTGTTTCTGCTGTTCAGATGCCAAGTCATGTCTGACTTTTTGTGACCCCATGAACTGCAGCACGTCAGACTTCCCTGGCCTTCACCATCTCCCAAAATTTTCTCAGACTCATGTCCATTGTGTTGATGATGCCATCCAACAATCTCATCCTCTATCACCTCCTTTTCTTCCTGCCTTCAATCTTTCCCAGTATTAGGGTCTTTTATAATGAGTAAGCTCTTCAAATCAGGTGGCCAAAGTATTGGCACTTTAGTTTCTGCATTTGTCCTTCCAAAGAATATTCAAGGTTGATTTCTTCTAGGCTTTTTTCCCATCTCATTTTGATATGGGTACACATGCCTAAGACCAGACCATAACTGGCTTTATATACACACCTTAAATAAGATAGAAGATGGATAAAATTTTAATAAAAAAAATTTAGTATACTTGGATTTAAAAATCTTTACATGGCAACGCACCACTTTTCCCACTGTATTTGACATTTTAAAATTACAAAGTATTAAAAAAATAAAATTACAAAGTAAGATCTGTTCCTCGTTACAAGTAACAACAATGTAAGGATGCATAAAGAATAATTGATCATTGGCCTCCTGCTTTTGTAGAATAAATAAGTTTTGTCAGTTTTCTAATTTATAAACCTAAATTTGTCTTTAGGAACTACAAGTAATAGAAATGTTACATAAGTAAGTACTACTATGCTTTATTTTTTAACATTTTTGTATCTAGTTTTTGTCAAGCAGTTACCACCTTGTTGACATCATACATCTTGCTGCTGCTGCTGCTGCTAAGTCGCTTCAGTCGTGTCCGACTCTGTCCGACCCCATAGATGTCAGCCCACCAGGCTCCCCCGTCCCTGGGATTCTCCAGGCAAGAATACTGGAGTGGGTTTCCATTTCCTTCTCCAATTCATACATCTTACATTCTAAAATAAACTCTTTAGGCATCTTGCTTTATTTTGATTTTTATATTTGTGTATGGTGAAAGAAATGGCAACCCACACTGCTGTTCCTACCTGGAGAATCCCATGGACAGAGGAGCCTGGGGGTCCCTGGGGTTGCAAACAGTCAGACACGACTGAAGTGACTTAGCATGCATGCATGCATGGTATGATTAGTGTTATATTTTTATTATCTTTCAGGTAGGTACTTTAATCACTATGCATTGAAAGACTACTTATTTATGCAGTGATTTATATATTCATAAAGCAACTTTTTAAAAATATTTCACTGTCTTTTTCCCATTTCTTTGCTATTTCTAGAAGAACAAAAGAAAGTTCTTATATGTTTGGAGAAGTTCTGATTATTCTAGAGCCATCATAACAAATAGCAACCAAAATGAACTTCAGTCCCTCAGCAACAATTTGCCCATTTTTCATCCAATAATGAGTGCCTCATTCTCACATATTCGACCCCTGTTCCTACTTCATTTATTAAAATCAGTGAATCAAGGATGGACACAGTCCAAAGGAAAATTTGAGGTGAAAATCCTTCAACAACACTGTTTTTCCAATAGCCTTACTTCTATAGATGATATCAACCCATTTGTATTTCAGATAGTCTTCCAAAAACCCTGTATAACAATGCCATCCAGTAGAACTTTCTGCAATGGTGGAAAACAAAACATTTATATCTGAATGTTCAGTGTGACAGCTACTAGCCATGTGTGGCTGCTGAGCATTTGAGATGTGGCTGGTATGGTAGGGAGTTAAATTTTATTTTGCTTTTTTTTTTAATGTATTATTATTTTAAGTTTTATTGGAGTTGAGTTGACCTACAATGTTATGTAATTTAAGGTGTATAGCAAAGTTTCAGTTATACCTATACATATCTTTACGCATTTCTCTGTTGATGGCATTTAAATTGATTTCATGTCATGGCTATTGAGAATAGTGCTGTAGTGAACACTGAGGTGCATTTAAGTTTTTGAATTATAGCTTTCTCCAGATATGTGCCCAGAGTGGGATTGCTAGATGATATGGTAATTCTATTTTTAGTTTTTGTTGTTGTTGTTGTTTGTTTGTTTTTAAGGACCCTCCCTACTGTTTTCCATAGTGGTTGCATCAATTCATATTACTATCAGCAGTATAGCAGAATTCCCTTTTCTCCACATCCTCTCCAGCATTTATTCTTTGTAGACTTTTTAATGATGACCATTCTGACTGGTATGAACTGCTATCTCATTGTAGTTTTGATTTATATATCTCTGCTAATAGTGATGCTGAGAATTTTTCATGTTCTTGTTACCAATCTGTAGGTATTATTTGAAGAACTGTCTGCTTAAGACTTCTGCCCATTTTTTAATTGGATTGTTTGATTTTTTGACATAGAGCTGCATGAGCTGCTTGTATATTTTGGAGATTAATCCTTCATCAGTCACTTCATTTGCAAATATTTTCTCCCATTCTGTGGGTTGGCTTTTCATTTTGTTTATAGTCTCCTTGCACATGCTGTGAAAAGCTTTTAATTTTAATTAGGCCCCATTTATTTATTTGTTTGTTTTTAAATTTTCATTACTTTAAGAGGTGGATCAAAAAAGATATTGCTGCAATTTCCATCAAACAATGTTCTGCCTATGTTTTCCTCTCAGAGTTCTATAGTATTTCACCTTGCATTTAGGTCTTTGATCCATTTTGACTTTATATTTGTGTATGGTATTAGAGAATGTTCTAATTTCATTCTTTTACATTTCATTCTTTTCATTCTTTTACCTGTCCAGTTTTCCAAGCACCACTTACTGAAGATTAATTAATTGTTCTTAGGTGTGTGGGTTTATTTCTGGACTTCGATCCTGTTCCATTGATCTGTATTTCTATCCTTGTGCCAATACAATACTGTTTTGGTTACTTTAGTTTTGTAGTATAGACTAAAGTCACAGAGAGTGATTCCTTCATGCCCGTTTTTTCTTCCTCAGAATTGCTGTGGCTATTTCTGGTCTTGTGTGTTTTCATACGACGTTTAATTTTTTGTCATTGTTGTTCTAGTTCTGTGAAAAATACTATTGGTAATTTGATAGGGATTGCATTGAATCTGTAGATTGCTTTGAGTAGCATAGCCATTTTAAATTGTATTTAATTCTAATTTTTATTTAAATTACCACAGCCATATTTGTTAGTGGCTATCATGTTGGCCATCACAGCTTAAAAGATTTACAGTTTGTTCTGTTTGAAAAGACTAAGCCTGACCAGCGTACCTCTCAATCAAAATTTGATTGACTCTGATTGCTGAATTTACATTTTTAATCATCAAATTTGTAACCAAATAGATTTTTTTTTTTAGCCTTTAAAGACATTATACATAAGGGCTTTATATAAGATAATAAAACCTAGAGTATTCCCTGGTTTCAAATATTCAGTTCAGTTCAGATGCACAGTTGTGTCCGACAATTTGTGACCCCATGAAGTGCAGCACATCAGGCCTCCCTGTCCATCACCAACTCCTGGGAGTCATGTCCATCAACACAGTGATGCCATCCAGCCATCTCATTCTCTGTCGTCCCCTTCTCCTCCTGCCCCCAATCCCTCCAAGCATCAGGGTCTTTTCCAATGAGTCAACTCTTCACATGAGGTGGCCAAAGTATTGGAGTTTCAGCTTCAGCATCAGTCCTTCCAATGAACACCCAGGACTGATCTCCTTTAGGATGGACTGGTTGGATCTTCTTGCAGTCCAAGGGACTCTCAAGAGTCTTCTCCAACACCACAGTTCAAACATTAGGTTTCAAACATTAGGCTTCATAAAGTCTTTAAATTTGTTTCCCATTGTTGCTCTGTTGCTCTGTCATGTCCGATTCTTTGTGACCCCATGGACTACAGCACACCAGGCTTCCCTGTCCTTTACCGTCTCCCAGAGCTTGCTCAGACTCAGTTCTGTCAAGTCAGTGATGCCATCCAACTATCTCGCCCTCTGTCATCCCCTTCTCCTCCTGCCGTCAATCTTTCCCATAAACTGCCTGCTTTGGTTTTACTTTTGTTCATTCAGTTGAACAAAGTTGAGTTCTTGTTTTGTTCTGGATTGTCTAGAAAACTCTTTATATTAAATTTTAACATAATATTATAGGTGGACTTCATATTAGAAAAAATAATAATTTTAAAGTGTTAGTAATTGTATTTAATAAATAACACAAATTCTCTTTAAAAGATTCTATTTCTAACCAAAATTCAAATTATTAAAATGACTGGATTATGATTCTCTCTAGGGAATGATACTAATTTGAAAAATTACTAAAGCAAAATGTAAAAGAAAAAAGTATAAAATGTATATTGTATCTATATTATAGAAATACATATACAAAATGCATTTGTGTACATATATGTCATCTTTATGAATAATTCATCTATTCCAATCACTATAAAAGTAAAAATTGCTTAATAATTTTAAATATAAATAGCAAATGTGAATGCCCTAATGGTTGTTATAAAAAGTGATCTCCATAGTAAAAGTGCAGAAATTACTATACAATATTATAAAATAGTTTAAAATTATTTTATTATGTTATGCTAAATAGGCTGCTCCAAACAGAGTCCTTAAACTCAGTCACTTCAGTCATGTTGCTTCAGTCATGTCTTATCATTTACAACCTCTAGATAATGAAAGGTATCTTAATAAAATTGGAGCATTACTCTTAAATGGAGATTTTCTAGAGAAACTACAGAGGCAGAGGGTCCATAGCAGTTGATTGCTATCCTAAGATCCTTGGAACAAACAGATGACTACACAAAACTGAAATCTTCCCAAAACTCTTAGGAGATTAGCTCATATATTTAACTATCTTTCTAATTTATTCACACATTTCTTCCTCCACTAATTTAAGGTTATATACGCTGGCTTATTCTATCATGTTCTCTTTAGTACTTACCATCTTTTTTGTAAGTTTAGGTAAAAAAAGAGTGCAGCAGAAGATAAGATGATTAGATAGCATCACTGACTCAAGGGACATGAATCTGAGCAAACTCCAAGAGATAATCAAGGACAGGGAAGGTTGGTGTGCTGCAGTCTGTGGGGTTGCAGAGTTGGACACAACTGAGCAACTGAACAAGGCTGTAACTACTCTATGGAAATCCCAACCTAACCCAGTAATTCAGTATTCCCAAGTTTATGAGTATAGCTAATTTGAAAATTTTTCAGCCAGATATGGTGTGCTAACTTTACCAAAAATAATGCTTTTATATATAATACACAGACGAAGAAAATATTCTTAAAATTAAATAAAGCACAACATTCACTGTGACATACATCTACAGCTCCTCCAAGGTTCATTCATCTTTTGTACATTTTTATGTATTTGCCCTTTGCGGGGACCAGGCTCTTCAACTTAGCCTATTTAGTTGTTCTGTGAGATTATTCCAAAGGGACAACTCACCAAAGCTCTTTTCTTAGAGTCCAACAGGGTCAAATCTTTCTGCAGAAAACTCCTGAGGAAAGTGGTCTCACCCTAACTAAACAACTTAAGGTGGTTATCAACCAGTGTGATAACCTTCAGGCTGATGTGGTATAGATTAAACACTGGAAGGAAAAGAAAAAGAAAACACTAGTATATTCTTTTATCTCCTAATTTAGAGAAAACAAAATAGGCTTGGACTTTATTTTGTTTAACCTTGGAGGAATCTCTGCTATTGTTAACAATGCATGCCACACCTAGATTTATCCTGTAGGTGAAATATCAATCTATAGCAAATAGAATCAGGAAGTGATAGGACTTGTTTCTTTGTTTATGACTGGGAAAATTGGACCTTTGTTTCAAAGTGTTTTTATCCATTTTGTAAGTTTATTACAGATCCATATTATAATTCTTATTTGTTTTGGTATTATTTGATTTCTGCTATCCAGAGTCACAAATGCTGTAACATGGTTATGTCTCCAATAGGTGATTTAGGATGAAGCCATGCTGATCAATATGCGAAACAGTACACTCCATCTCCTCAGATGAAAGCTTATTTTCAGTGAATTACAGTAGTAATTGAATTACAGTAGTAAAGATTGGGATAAACTTTGATGTTCATTCCTATGGTGTTGATTAATAAGTACAAAAAGGATTCAAAGATATTGAAAGGACTCGTTGTGTGGTTATACAACTATTAATCACCAGATCCAGTTATAAACTTGTTCAATTGATAAACTGACCTTAGTGAACTCAGTTTTGCAAATGATTAATGTCATTCTCTCACTTCTGAAAGCCAATCAATCGAGGAAAGACAGACTCACTCCAAAAGCACACCTCTGTCTGCCACTTAGTCAATGATGGTCTCATAGGAGTAGTCACTTTTCTATAGATGGTATCAGTACACTTATACTTTTGTATGTCCACCAATTTCTAAATTCAGTAGTTCACAAATACCTTAAGTAAGATGAGCAGACTTACCATCTCAGAGAGACTATCCCTGGCCACTGTATCTCTCCCTTAATAGGTCAGGAATGGATTCAGTCTTTGTGTGTCTGTTTCAGTGCTGACAGTTACCAGGTTTTAATCATCCTTTGATGATATTTATTTGATGATACTTGTGCCAGAATAAATTCTTTTTATTTTTAGGACCACCTACCTCTTGAATTTATTATTTTTCCCTTAATGATTATAGGTTATTAAAAAAAATTGAACTGTATTTGATTTAAAATATTGTGTTACTTTCTGGTATAGAGCAAGTGATTCAGTTATACACACTTAATAATGATTTGTGTTTTCATATGTTTTTTCATATTCTTTTCTATTATGTTTTATTAAGGATTTGAATATAGTCCCTTGTGCTATACAATAGGAGCTTGTATTTTGTTATTATACATAAAAGAGTTTGTATCTGCTAATCTCAAACCCCTATTTTATCCCTCCCCCAACCTCTTTCCACTTTGGTAACTATAAGCTTGTTTTCTGTTTGTGAATCTGTTTCTATTTTGTAAATAAGTTTATCTGTATCATATTTTTGATTCTATATAAAAGTAATATCATAAGGTATTTGTCTTCATCTGGCATACTTCACTTAGTATGGTAATCTCTAGGTCCATCCATGCTGTTACAAATGGTGTTATTTCATTCTTTTATCTGGCTGAGTAGTATTCCAATGTGTACTATTTAATTCATTGCATTTAATACAAAAGTGGATAAAAGTTCTTTAAAATCTTACTTGTGTTTACTGTTCATTTCACATTGAGACGTATCTTTCTAAGTCTTAAGTTCAGTTCAGTTGCTGAGTCGTGTTGACTCTTTTTAACCACATGGATTGTAGCACCACAGGCTTTCGTGTTCATAACCATGTCGTGTCAAACTCATGTCCATCGAGTTTGTGATGCCATCAAACTATCTCATATTCTGTCGTCCACTTCTCCTCCTGCCTTCAATCTTCCCTGGCATCAGGGTCTTTTTAAATAAGTCAGCTCTTCACATCATGTGGCCGAAGTATTGGAGCTTCAGCTTCAGCATCAGTCCTTCCAATGACTATTAAGATTTGGTCTCCTTTAGGATGGACTGGTGTCAACCCACTCCAGTGTTCTTGCCTGGAGAATCCCAGGGATGGGGAAGCCTATTAGGCTGCCGTCTATGGGGTCGCACAGAGTTGGACACCACTGAAGTGACTTAGCAGCAGCAGCAGGATGGACTGGTTTGAAATCCTTGCATTCCAAGGGACTCTCGAGAGTCTACGCCAACACCACAGTTCAAAAACATAAATTCTTCAGTGCCCAGCCTTCTTTATGGTCCAACTCTCACATCCATACATGACTACTGGAAAAACCATAGCTTTGACTATACAGACATTTGTTGGCAAAGTAATGTCTCTGCTTTTTTATATGCTGCCTAAGTTGGTCATAGATTTTCTTTCAAGGAGCGAGTGTCTTTTAATTGTATGGCTGTACATACCATTGGCAGTGATTTTTGAGCCTCTCAAAATAAAGTCTGTCACTGTTTCTATTGTTTCCCCATATATTTGCCATGAAGTGATGGGACTGAATGCCATAATCTTGGTTTATTTTTTAATTTTTTTGATAACAGTTGTATTTATTTTTTATAAATTTATTCATTTTAATTGGAGGCTAATTATTTTAATGTTGAGTTTTAACCATCTTTTTCACTCTCCTCTCTCACTTTCATCAAGAGGCTCTTTAGTTCCTCTTCACTTTCTGCCATAAGGGTGGTGTCATCTGCATATCTGAGGTTATTGATATTTCTCCTGCCAATCTTGATTCCAGCTTGGGCTTCATCCAGTCCAGGATTTCGCATGATGTACTCTGCATATAAGTTAAATAAGTAGGGTGACAATATATAGCCTTGACATGCTCCTTTCCCAATTTGGAACCAGTCCATTGTTCCATGTCCAGTTCTAACTTTGCATCTTGACCTTCAGACAGATTTCTCAGGAAGCATATAAGGTGGGCTGCTATTCCTATTTCTTGAAGAATTTTCCACAGTTTGCTGTGATTTACACAGTCAAAGACTTTAGCATGGTCAATAAAGCAGTAGTAGATATTTTTCTGGAATTCCTTTTCTTTTCCTATGATCCAGCCCATGTTGTCAAATTAATATCTGGTTCCTTTGCCTTTTCTAAATCCAGCTTGAACATCTGTAAGTTCACAGTTTGCATACTGTTGAAGCCTGGCTTGGAGAATTTTGAGCATTAATTTACTAGTGTGTGAGTTGAGTGCAATTGTGTGGTAGTGTGAGCATTATTTGGCATTGCGTTTCTTTGGGATCAGAAGTAAAACTGAGCTTTTCCATTCCTGAGGCCACTGCTGAGTCTTCCAAATTTCCTGGCATATTGAGTGTAGCAATTTCACAGCATCATCTTTAAGGATTTGAAATAGCTCAACTGGAATTCCATCACCTCCACTAGTTTTGTTTGTAGTGATGCTTCCAAAGGCCCACTTGACTTCACATTCAGGATGTCTGGCTCTTGGTCAGTGACCATATCATCTTGGTTATTTGGATCCTGAAGATCTTTTTTATATAGTTCTGTGTATTCTTGCCACCTCTTCTTAATATCTTCTGCTTCTGTTCAGTCCATACCATTTCTGTCCTTTACTGTGCCCATCTTTGCATGAAATGCTCCCTTGGTATCTCTAATTTTCTTGAAGAGATCTCTGGTATTTCCCATTCTACTGTTTTCCTCTGTTTCTTCTTTTCTAAGTCTACTCAATATTTTTTTTCTAATTTCATCAGGTTGCTATTTATTCACATTATTCCTTTATTAATATGGGAGTTCAGCTTCATTTTTAAAATTAATTTCCCTTTTGCTCTTTTCAAAATGAAACATGAATTTCTCTATTAATGTGTGAAAACCAGATGTTGTATTATCACCAACTGCTGCATTTTACCTGATCTTCTACTTCCATACCAAATAAAACAGTAGAGAACTTTTATTTCTTGATTCAGTATAATCATTAGCTCTCTAAATTTATTATTTTCCTAACTCACAACAGTAGTTAATGACAATTTAAAATTTTAAGCCGTATCCTTTCTGCATTAAGAATCATGTGCATGCTGCATGCTGAGTCGTTTCAGGCATGTCCAGCTCTTTGGATCTCTATGGATTGTATCAAGCCAGGCTCTTCTGTGCATGGGGATCCTCAGGCAAGAATACTGGAGTGGGCTGCCATTTAGTTCTCCAGGGGATCTTCTTGACCCAGGATTCAAACCAGCCTCTCATGTGTCTCTTGTACTGGCAGGTGGATTCTTTACCCACTGAATCATATTTAGTATTAATTATATATCCCTAAGCACAGTCTCTTCATTACCTCCACCATTACCTGTTTGGCCCCAGGTAAATAGCAGGGAGGGAACACAGCTCCACCCATCAATAGAAATTTGGATTAAAGATTTACTGAGAATGGCCCCACCCATCAGAACAGGACCCAGTTTCCCCCCTCAGTCAGTCTCTCCCATCAGGAAGCTTCCATAAGTCTCTTATCCATCTCCATCAAAGGGCAGACAGACTGTAAACCACAATCACAGAAAACTAACCAATGTGATCACATGGACCACAGCCTTGTCTAACTCATTGAAACTATGACCCATGCTGTGTAGGGCCACCCAAGACACTTCAGTATTCTTACCTTGAAAACTCCACGCATGGTATGAAAAGGCAAAAAGATAGGGCACTGAAAGATGGAAGCCTCAAGTCAATAGGTGCCCAATATGTTACTAGAGATCAGTAGAGAAATAACTCCAGAAAGAATGAATGGATGGAGCCAAAGCAAAAACAACACCCAACTGTGGATGTGACTAGTAATAGAAGTAAAGTCCGATGCTATAAAAAGCAATATTGTATAGGAATCTGGAATGTTAAGTCCATGAATCAAGGCAAACTGGAAGTAGTCAAACAGGAGATGGCAAGAGTGAACATTGATATTTTAGGAATCAACAAACTAAAATGGACTGGAATGGGTGAATTTAACTCAGATGACCATTATATCTACTATTGTGGGCAAGAATCCTTTAGAAAAAATGGAGTAGCCCTCATAGTCAACAAAAGAGCCTGAAATGCAGTACTTGGATGCAATTTCAATAATGACAGACAGAATGATCTCTGTTTGTTTCCAAGGAAAACCATTCAATATCACAGTAATCCAAGTCTATGCCCTGACCAGTAATACTGAAGAAGCTGAAGTTGAACGGCTCTATGAAGACCTACAAGACCTTCTAGAACTAACACCCCAAAAAGATGTCCTTTTCATTATAGGGGACTGGAATGCAAAAGTAGGAAGTCAAGAAATAGCCGGAGTAACAGGCAAATTTGGCCTTGGACTACAGAATGAAGCAGGGAAAAGTTAACATAGTTTTACAAAGAACTCACTGGTCAGAGCAAACACCCTCTTCCAACAACACAAGAGAAGACTCTACACATGGACATCACCAGATGGTCAACACCAAAATCAGATTGATTATATTCTTTGCACCCAAAGATGGAGAAGCTCTACACAGTCAGCAAAGGCAAGACCGGGAGCTGACTGTGTCTCAGATCATGAGCTCCTTCTTGCAAAATTCAGACTTAAATTGAAGAAAGTAGGGAAAACCACTAGACGATTCAGGTATGACCTAAATGAAATCCCTTATGATTATACAGTGGAAGTGAGAAACAGATACAAGGGGCTAGATCTGATAGAGAGCATGAAGAACTAAAGATGGAGGTTTGTGACATTGTACAGGAGGCAGAGATCAAGACCTTCCCCAGGGGAAAAAAAATGCAAAAAGGCAAAATGACTGTCTAAGGAGGACTTACAAATAGCTGTGAAAAGAAGAGAAGTGAAAGGCAAAGAAGAAAATAAGAGGTATTCCCACTTGAATGCAGGGTTCCAAAGAATAGCAAGAAGAGATAAGAAAGCCTTCCTCAGTGATCAATGCAAAGAAATAGAGGAAAACAACAGAATGGGAAAGACTAGAGATCTCTTCAAGAAAATTAGAGATACCAAGGGAACATTTCATGCAAAGATGGGCTCAATAAAGGACATAAATGTTGGACATAAATCTTTACAGAAGTAAAAGATATTAAGAAGAAGTGGCAAGAATTCACAGAACTATAAAAAAAAGATCTTCGTGACTCAGATAACCAGGATAGTGTGATCACTCACCTAGAGCCAGACATCCTGAATGTGAAGTCAAGTGGGCCTTAGGAAGCATCACTACAAGCAAAGCTAGTGGAGGTGATGGAATTTCAGCTGAGCTATTTCAAGTCCTAAAAGATGATGCTGTAAAAATGCTACACTCAATATGCCAGGAAATTTGGAAGACTCAGTAGTGGCCACAGGAATGGAAAAGGTCAGTTTTACTTCTAATCCCAAAGAAACACAATGCCAAAGAATGCTCAAGCTACTGCACAATTGCACTCATCTCACATGCTTGTAAATTAATGCTCAAAATTCTCCAAGCCAGGCTTCAACAGTATGCAAACTGTGAACTTACAGATGTTCAAGCTGGATTTAGAAAAGGCAGAGGAACCAGAGATCAATTTACCATCATCCATTGGATCTCTCTTGAAAAAGAAAAAAGAGAGCTCCAGAAAAACATCTATTTTTGCTTTATTGACTATGCCAAAGCTTTGACTGTGTGGATCACAGAAAACTGAGGAAAATTCTTCAAGAGATGGGAATACCAGACCAGTTGACCTGCCTCTTGAGAAACCTGTATGCAGGTCAGGAAGCAACACTTAGAACTGGACATGGAACAACAGACTGCTTCCAAATATGAAAAGCAGTACGTCAAGGCTGTATATTGTCACCCTGCTTATTTAACTTATATGCAGAGTGCATCATGAGAAATGCTGGGCTGGGTGAAGCACAAGCTGGAATCAAGATTACCTGGAGAAAAGTCAATAACCTCAGATATGTACATGACACCACCCTTATGGCAGAAAGTGAAGAAGAACTGAAGAGCCTCTGGATAAAGATGAAGAGAAGAGTGAAAAAGTTGACTTAAAACTCACCATTCAGAAACCTAGGATCATGGCATCTGGTCCCATCACTTCCTGGCAAATAGATGGGGAAACAGCAGAAACAGTGACAGACTTTATTTTTGGGGGGGCTCCAAAAATCACTTCAGATGATGACAGCTGCCATGAAATTAAAAGACACTTGCTCCTTGGAAGAAAAGCTATGACCAACCTAGACAACATATTAAAAATCAGAGACATTACTTTGCCAACAGAGACCTGTCTAGTCAAAGCTATGGTTTTTCCAATAGTCATGTATGGATGTAAGCATTGGAATGTAAAGAAAGCTGAGTTCCAAAGAATTGATGCTTTTGAACTGTGGTGTTGGAGAAGACTCTTGAGAGTCCCTTGGACTGCAAGGAGATCCAACCAGTCCATCCTGAAGGAGATCAGTCCTGAATACTCAATTGAAGAGCTGAGGCTGAAGCCAAACTCCAATACTTCGGCCATCCGATGTGAAGAACTGACTCATTTGAAAAGACCCTGCTACTGGAAAAGATTGAAGACAGGAGGAGTAGGGGATGACAGAGGATGAGATGGTTGATGGCATCACCAACTCAGTGGAAAAATAGTTTGAGTAAACTCCAGGAGTTTGTGGTGGACAGGGAGGCCTGGCGTGCTGCAGTCCATGGGGTCACAAAGAGTCGGACATGACTGAGCAACTGAACTGAACTGAAGCACAACCTCAGTTATCCACTTTGACTGTTTCCTTTTTTCATCTTTCTCTATTAAGAACTATATTCAGCTTTACTAATTGTTGAGTTGGTTGTTTTGGTATTTTTAAAATGCTTATATATGTATATATTCTCTCAGTACAATTCACACTGTTAAGTAATTGATGTTTTGCATTAATGTAATATTTATCATATATAATATTAAGCATTAGTAAATGTAATTTCATTTGAAAAGAACTTAGAACAAGACCTACGAATAAAATTTATTTTATTGTTGCTATTACTGTAATA
Organism: Cervus canadensis; assembly: GCF_019320065.1. Lineage (NCBI taxonomy): Eukaryota > Metazoa > Chordata > Mammalia > Artiodactyla > Cervidae > Cervus > Cervus canadensis. The sequence goes on along the minus strand of NC_057398.1, from coordinate 64,147,254 downwards.
GTTTGAAAAAACCAATTTTATGACCTTTATAATTATTTTTAGGCTTTATCCTTTGTAGAAATAGATACATTTGTACAAAACCTTTATTATATACTGTTTTTTAAATCAAATTTTAAGTGAGTGTATTATTATATACTTATACAAATATTTAAATATAATTACACATGCATACACTCACACATGTATGTGAATGTGTGTATATCTGTGCTACATACAGACAGACATGTATGTTTTGCACATATGTGTAATGCTGGATGATAAGATTACAGACTACTTCATTATTTTAATATTTTGCTACTCTGTCTTAACAGATTGGTTACGAGCATTTACTGAATTCATAATCAGGAGTGTGCCTGTTTCCTCAATGTATTATTTCCTCAATTTATAAAATGTAGAACAATAATAGAATAAATTCAAGTTCTTTTTTAGTTATATAGCTTGGGATTATACATCTCAAGATGATTAAAAACAAATTTCAGTAAAGGAAGAAGAAACAGAGAATGCAGCAAACCTTTACTTTTATAAATAAGGTTATCAATACCAACTTAACTTTAATACACTTAGGCACATTTATTAAAAGTGATAAACCAAATTTAAAATTTGAGAATAGTGTTAGACAATCCTTGTTTGAAAAATACTCTACAGGATACCTGGCAGATATTCTGTAAGACTCTCAATTTCATGAGAAACAAAAAGGCTGAGCAATTGTAACATGATGAAAGCTCAAGCCCTCTCTCTTCAAAGTCCAGGTTCTTTTTCACAGTATGTTTTCAAGTGGTCCACTTGAGCTCTGTTATCCAGAACAGTGTTTGGTATTGGAGGTCCTAAGTACCCTAAAATTGAATATAGCTGGGACTAAGTAAAGATTATTTAAATGAACGTGAAGCAAAACTTGAGACCCTAGGATAATACTTTTTTGGCTTCACAGAGGCCATGTGACTTCCCTACTTTTACTTGGATAGGAAATTCAAGATATTATGTTCCAAATTTACAGACAATAGGAAGATCTGAGGGATATGTATTATAGTGATTATTGAAATATTAAGTAAAAATCTACACAATTAAACAATGAAGTTCCAGCTTCCTACTCCTACTTGACCACCCTGAAATTGATTGAAAGGTTTCTCCTTGGAATAACAGAAAAAAGAAATAATCTCACAATATCAGTTAATGACCACCTGCCCCTCTCCCCTACCAACCAAGGTAGTGTTTCCAGTGATTCTCTGAGGTTTAGCTCGCTTGTCAATAAAGCCCACCTGTGCAAATATAATTTTATTCTAATTTCACATTTCTTCCACTTAAATGTTGTAGACATCCAACGAAAACTTTTTTTCTTTCCACCTGAAAAGTCAAAAAATAAGAATAAACAAACAGTACTTAGAAAAAAAATAGCAAAACAATAAAACAGCAAAGTGATTAGAAGAAATCTTTCTTAGTTAGATTTATACAATGATTCTGAATAGGAGAATACTGCATCCATTAAACAAGAAGAATATTTTGTTTATAAAGATTAAAAATTCAGAAAAAAATCACAAAGAATGCTTAGGAGAAAAGATATAAGAATGGAATTAGAAAAAAAAGAATGGAATTAAAGTAACAATAGCAATGTTGGAAGGTGAAATGGAAAAATCTCCTAGAAAGGAAAAATGCAAAAATGGTGAAAACTAGGAGAGGTAACCCAATTAAGCACAACAGATGGCAGAAACCACTATCTATATCCCAAAGAATGGAAACTTTTAGCTGAGAAAAAATTCCTTTTAGCTAGCTAATTAAGTTCTAGATGGTGTAAGGAGAAATACAGTGACATCTCAAATGGAATCAATCCATCATTATTCAAGAATTCCTTCTTTTCTCAAGACTGTATTCTAGTTGTAATTACTGGAGTTCCAGGAACAAAGTTGAAATATAAGAGCCATGAATATAAAGAGTCATGAAATATAAGAAAGTGATAGAAAATGACAAGATAGCAAACATTTCCAGATATTCTAGGAATGACATTTGAAATGATTGTAGGTAATGAAAACTGATATGCAAAGTATAATATGTATGAAAGAAAAATACATCTTTAATTTTGAAAACTTTTCACATATCACACATTAATCCTGTTTATATTGATTAAAGTTCCTAGTGTTCAGTTTCCTTGTCATTTGTCAGGTGGGGAATCAAACAACAGAGAAAATAAGGACAACTTCAAATCATTCAATGTGAAAATTCTGATTGTCATTAGGTACCCAATTCTGGAATGATACGTTGCCTCAAGTTAATTCAGTGAAGCTAATAACAAAATGATGGGTTTTTAAAAATAAGAGAAAAGGGGAAATAGCTTCCTTTTTTATTTTTAAATTTTTTTTAGTTCTACCACTTTATTGCTACCAACCCATCTCCCTCCACCCTCATGCACACATGCTCAGTCATTTAATCCCATGGACTTCAGCCTGCCAGACTCCTCTGTCCATGGACTTTTCCAGGCAAGAATACTGGAGTGGGTTGCCATTCCTTCTCCAATAGCTTCCTTTTTATAATATGTATGTAAAACTCACTTAGATAATAGCAATAAAACTGAACCACAATCTTAAATTTGCTTTGTTTCATGGAGGTCAATCAACAGGCCCAAGGGATCCGTGAATCTAATCCTGCTAGTTATTTGCCAGCTTTGGAATCTAGAGTTGTAATAGATTTAATGAGCCACTTTCAGAATACTTTTGTTAGCATTTTCACTTGTAGAGATTATTTTATTATGGTAGCAAAAGCCATTGGAAACTAGTAGTATTTTATTCTTCAACACATTAAAAAAACCCACTAGAGGAATATAGGTCCAACTCCAGACCACAAATATCACAATAAACTGAGTCACCCCAATTCTTTGGTTTCTTAGTGTGTGTAAAAGTTATGTTTACATTATACTGTAGTCTATTAAGTGTGCAATAGTATTGCATCTCAAAAGCTATATACTTTATAATTAAAATAATTTATTACTAAAAATGGTAACTATCAGGCTGTGATCAATGATCTTTGATGTTAACATCAAAGATCATTGATCACAGATCACCACAGCAAATATAATAATAATGAAAAACTTTAAAGTATTGCAAGGCTTACCAAAAAGTGACACATAGTCACAAATGAGCAAATGCCATTGGAAACATGAATGCCAATAGACTTCTTCCATTCAGGGTTGCCACAGACCTTTACTTTGTAAAAAAAAATAAAAAAGTAATTATCTACAGAGCAAAGTGAGGTGTGGCTGCATTTATTTGAGTGAGTCAGAATTATCTCATTGCCCGTCAATGACATGTTCACTTTGCCACTTACCTTCCCTGTGCAGAGCACACACATGCTCTGGAGAACACTACTGCATTATTGTAACCTCTACATGTGGAGACCTCAGTTGCTCTCCCTGGGCTTGATCCCTTTATTGAAGTCAGTATCATAGACCCTATATCAGGTAGACAGATCGTTGATCTGGATATTGCTTTTCTTTCTTTTTTTCTGTCAAAAATAAGTGATATTTTATACAGCAGGGAGAGCAACCCATCTAAGCATTCTTGCAATAGAATATTAGTAGAAACCTAGGTCTGTGCTACCAGAAGTTCTTTGGTCATATCAAACATTACCGAGGTCCATTAGTTGCTCAGTCACATTTGACTCTTTGTGACCCCACGGACTGTAGCCCATCAGCTTTCTCTGTCCATGGAATTCTCCAGGCAGGAATACTGGAATGGGTTGCCATCCCCTTCTCCAGGAGATCTTCCTCACCCAACTATCAAACCCAGGTCTCCTGCATTGAAGGTGGATTCTTTACCATCTAAGCCACCAGGAAAGCCTATAATTCCAGTATACTGATCTGCTATACTGATGAGATATCCTGCTAGGACCTAGGGAGTGAAAAGTAGCAGCCACTCTCACTTCCTAAATAAGAAAATAATAATAATAATAATAATAATAATGTAATTACAGGGTTCTGATAACACAGCAGATTTTCTGAAGTCTCCATGGTTTGAGCTATTTCAGCTGTCTTCTCCAAGGCACAAAGCAAGTTTGCTCTATCTTGCACTCTTATTATTAAAGCATTTTATATGTGATAGACTGGAGGACCCCTGGCTGGTATAGAATAAGGTGGAAGCAAATATCCTTGATGGGTCTTATGACTTGTATCTAGCAGTGCAAAATTAATCTCTGCTATGATATCAGCAGAATATACAGTGATTGTGGAAATCCCCTACAAGAGAATCAGATCTGATGGTTGCAAGGCTTTGGAACACTTTCTCTTTCAGAAATTAACTTTTTCACTTCAGGAATAGATTTTGGCTTGCTCTTATACCCTTGACAAAAATAGAAACCCAAATGTAGAAAACTAATTGGCCCAGTGACCTAAAGTGCCTGTCACAGATTGATATTCATTCATCAGGTTATAATTCTGGAGTAGCCAGCAATATTCAAAACTTGTCAGCAGCCCACATGGTCAATGTGCCACCTCCTGCTCCACTGACATCCCTCCTTAAACAAATGCCTGTTATATTTTTAAAACAATCCCATGATAAACCCCATGTGTTTAGCAGCTATACCAAACTACAAGAATATATAAATCCTAAGATCTGGGGACTTAGCGTACTCAGTGCTACTTCAGTTCAGTTCAGTTCAGTTCAGTTGCTCAGTCATGTCCGACTCTTTGTGACCCCATGAACTGCAGAACGCCAGGCCTCCCTGTCCATCACAAACTCCTGGAGTTTACTCAAACCCATGTCCATTGAGTCGGTGATGCCATCCAACCATCTCATCCTTTGTTGTCCCCTTCTCCTCCTGCCTCCGATCTTTCCCAGCATCAGGGTCTTTTCAAATGAGTCAGCTCTTCACATCAGGTGGCCAAAGTATTGGAGTTTCAGCTTCAACATCAGTCCTTCCAATGAACACCCAGGACTGATCTCCTTTAGGATGGACTGGTTGGATCTCCTTGCAGTCAAAGGGACTCTCAAGAGTCTTCTCCAACACCACAGTTCAAAAGCATTAATTCTTCTGTGATCAGCTTTCTTTATAATCCAACTCTCACATCCATACATGACCACGGGAAAAACCATAGCCTTGACTAGACGGACCGTTGTTGACAAAGTAATGTCTCTGATTTTTAATATGCTATCTAGGTTGGGTCATAACTGTCCTTCCAAGGCATAAGCGTCTTTTCATTTCATGGCTGCAATCACCATCTGCAGTGATTTTGGAGCCCAGAAAAATAAAGTCAGCCACTGTTTCCCCATCTATTTCCCATGAAGTGATGGGACTGGATGCCATGATCTTAGTTTTCTGAATGTTGAGCTTGAAACCAACTTTTTACTCTCCTCTTTCACTTTTAAAAGGCTCTTTAGTTCTTTTTCACTTTCTGCCATAAGGGTGGTGTCATCTGCATATCTAAGGTTACTGATATTTCTCCCAGAAATCTTGATTCCAGCCTGTGCTTCCTCCAGCCCAGCATTTCTCAAGATGTTCTCTGCATATAAGTTAAATAAGCAGGGTGACAATATACAGCCTTGACATACTCCTTTTCCTATTTGGAACCACTCTGTTGTTCCATGTCCAGTTCTAACTGTTGCTTCCTGACCTGCATACAGGTTTCTCAAGAGGCAGGTCAGTGCTACTAGAGGGTTGTTAACTCTAACTCTCAGCACATAGAGAAAGAAAATGTATAAATGTATGTGGGGCAAAATAATATACATACACACAAACACACACACTGGTGCTTCGAGTATTTCCCCTAGGACCAGAACTCCTGGAAGGAAAAGGTCAAAAATACAGGTAGGTTGGCACAAAATTCTGATGTCAGGAACAAGAAGACTTTTACAATAGATCCATACGTGGCTATGAAGGTCAGAAAGAAAAATGGTAGGGACTCCCCCACCCTTCTCCCCCTCCCCGGCAGTCAGTTCTTTGGTATCACATCACCTTTGTTCTAAAAAGAGAGATAGCCTTAGTTATATTTCTAACAAATTCTGTTCGGTATCAAACATTTAAACTATAAGAGAAGTGGAAATTATTTGACACAGAGTAGCATTGCAAAAAGTCAGACATGACTGAGTGCATGCGCGTGCACACACACACACACACACACACACACACACACACACCAGGACATAGAAGTGAGGAGGATCTTTTTTTAATTACCATAAATTGCTTCTTCTTAATTTGCTTTCCATTTCTGTCATGCTCTGCCATTAATAGCCTTTTTGTATTTAGTTCATGTATTTTCAACATCATGGTATCATTCAACATTTTGCTTCCAATTATTGCCTTCATTTATTATGAGCAGACATAAAGCCACTTTAGGGGGCTGATAAAATAAACTGATTGTGCCATATACCCTCTCATCCAAAGGCAACTGTTATTTGAAAATCATTAAAGGATTTATTAAACTCTGAAACCAAACTCAGTTCAGTTCAGTTCAGTTGCTCAGTCATGTCTGACTCTTTGCAACCCCATGGACTGCAGCACGCCAGGCTTCCCTGTCCATCACCATCTCCCAGAGCTTACTCAAACTCATGTCCGTCAAGTCGGTGAAACCAAACTAGTTGTGCTAAAAACCTTGTGAGGTTGGGGTGAGTCATCACCCATATAAAACACCGTTTTTCCTATGATCAGAATATATATGTCTGGGGACCAGGTGGTTGAAATAGTTTTCAATTAATGCTAACATAAGGATATGAAATTGAGAGTGGGACCTTGCCCGATTATGTCTAATGACACTTGCAAAAAGGTGTTCCCTGTAGTCATTGTTGGTCCTTTAATGGACCGGAACCTGGTGGTCCAAGAGTAAGAGAGAGAAAGAGGCTGACATCCCCTGGTTTACGCGGAAAGCCAATAGAGTCCTGTTCTTAGGGCTCGCGCCGCTGCACGTAGGCACTGGGCACTCTCTGGAGTGGGTGAAGGCGCAGTGCGCCTTCTCCAGAGGGTCTTAGAAGCCCCGGCAAGAAAGTGAGCTCAGCGGGCCTCCGCGCTCCAAGGAATTAGCCAGAAATAGAGAGATGGAGAGAGAAGACAGACAGACAGGCAGACAGAAAGACAGGGGAACCCAAGCTCTGATGGAGCAAAGGTGTTTTAATCAACATGGCGTGGGCTTATATACTTGTCTTACCAGGTGGTTATTCTCAGCAAAGACAAAGATTAAAATTCCAGACTTACGAAACATAAGATGATCCCCATCAAAGAGAGAGAGAGTTGCAAATGATCACCTTTTACCATTTGGCTCATAAAAAGGAAGAGGGTACTTATCACTGTAATGAGAAATGGATTCCTGGATTCCTCAGCCCCGGGAAAGGCGTGCCTCTCCTCTTAATTCCTGAATATTTAGGAATCAATAAGGGCCAGAGGGTTCCTGACAGATCCAAAACAGCACACAGGAAGCCTTTTGTTAAATGCTTCCTGACAGTCATGAGTTGAGGCTATATCTCTTTGTGGATGGAAGACGATACTAAGACCTAAAGTACATTGAGCACTTTTGCAATGTGTTCTAAGTGATGTCCACACACAACAGTCCACTTAACTATCATGAGAACCACACAAGGGGTCACTGTTAACACTTAATGTTACAATGAGGAAACTGATGTACAGCAGGTTAGCAATTTATTCCGACACATCTGTTATATTTTAAAGACCATCTCATTTTCGACTCCATGTTTTCAGGCACTATACTAAACTATTTAAAGCATTGTGTTTTGTAGGGTGTGAGAATTTCATTGTTGGCTTTACTGTTTTGCTATTGGGAGCAGGGACATTAAGTTTGTAAAAGCAATGTGCACAAAACTGAATAGTCAAGGACTGGACAATAGTGATCAATCATATATCTTTTATTTATTTTTTTTTTGTCTGTACATCTTTTAACACTTATTTGGGAAATATTCCCATATTACCAGAAATCTTCTTCCCTTGGGTAGAATGGAAATTTGCTTTTCTTTCTCCTTTGAAAATAGACTGCAGGTGTGTGACCTAAGTCTCTGCATCAGATACACACTTGTGAAGCTTCACCTGAGAAATGAGCAGTGTGAGAGAGCAGATGCCAGGCAGAATCTATTTTGTGAGAAAGAGGTGATGGTGATATTTAACTTGGAGTATCAGCATCAGTGGTGTAAATTGTACTAGCTCATTGCCACTATCATCAAGTAAACATCTATGGTGTTGACTGTGTGGCCTGCATGAAGATTCTTGGAGTTTCCTAACACTCTCCAGTAAATTATTTTTCTATTGGGATTAACTGCAATGGGTTCTATTGTTTACAGTCTTGAATATCGTCTGATAGTGTCCACTTGTCTTCATGAAAACAGCTGGTTGATTTTAATATCAATTCATAAAATGTAGGGAGCATGAGATATTTCACTAGCTCTTTATTTCACACAGTCTGCTGAACTTGTGATCATGTCAACCTTTTTAAACCTATTGATAATTATGACCATTAAATTAGAAATCACTTTAAACAAATAAATCATTTTATCATATAATGTAAGTGTAAACTTGAAGATGAGTAATTAATAATGTATTCAGTCCTTTGGGTACCACACAGCTGGAATTGCTTTGGGTCCCAGGTAATCCAAGTTCTTTGTCCCATCTTGTTCTTACTCTGATTATGATTTTCCACCTTAATGTGTTGCTTTTGCTTGTATTTATACATCTTTGTTATCGTAGTAAATACACAGATTCCTCTTAGATCACATTGATGTCAGAAGTTAAGAAATCAAGACAAATTGCAAAAGTCAATTTTGCCATATTTTCAATGGAGCTAGCCTGAGACTTTATGTTACATTTGCATTTAATTTGCCTCTTTCTGTTTACTTACTTCTTGGTCATTCTTTTACCCTACTTTCAATTTCTCTTGCTTTCAGGGCCAGTTCTCTTGAATTTTGCTTATTTTTAGACCCCATCCTCCTTCCTTTTGTAATTCCTTGAAAATAACTATAAATGTTGTGAACTTGCATCACAAAAACCCAAGTGTTCAACATATGGTTTAATCTCTGACAATAAGTTTATTGGAATTAATTTTAAATGCCTTGAAGAGAAAAAAAATTTGTTTCATTTGTATTTTTAGCCCTTAAAGTTTATATATATATATAATATTTAATTTATTGAAATGCTGAGATATAGAGACAATTAAAATGTTTGAGACATAAATGGATAAAGAAAATGTGGTATACATACTTTCATTACAAAATTATTCAATCTTGCAAAAAGGTTGAATAATATAAAACAACATGGATGATATATAAAACAACATAGATAAATGGGGGGACGTTATTCTATGAGAGATAACCCGTGTCATAGAAGAACAAGCTGTTTGATTCTACTTACATGAAATATTTGAAGTAGTCAAGCTTATAGAAACAGAATAGAAAGTTAGTTTCCAGGAGCTGGAGAGAGGGGGAAATGGGAAGGTGCTGTTTAGTGAGTATAATGTTTCAGTTCGCATATGAGTAAGTTCTAGAGATTTGCTGTAATGTGCCTATTATGTTAACAGTATTTCATTGTACATTTAAATCCATGGCTGATTCATGTCAATGTATGGCAAAAACCACTATAATATTGTAAAGTAATTAGCCTCCAACTAATAAAAATAAATTTTAAAAAAGGGTAGAAAAAAAAAAAAAACTTTGTTAAGAGAATGGATCTCACATTAAGTATTCTTACCAAAACAAATAAATACATAGCTTTGGTCTATGGACATATTGCCAATCTATAAAAATATTTATGGTGAGCAAAAATGCTGTTAATTTTTTCTAAAATTTTTAGGAATTTACAAATTGTATTTCTCTATTTTTTACGGAACCAATTGCTTTGTCATTTGTTACAGTCAATTGTTTAGATGAAATCATTTTGAAAAATGTACACAATGATAAAGAGAAGGAATAACAGGTATATTGTTTGCAAAATCACAATTAGGTCTTAATATCTAGTTTAGAATACACATTGCACTTAAATACATGTACCTCTTGAAGATCACAGGAGCATATGAGAAAGCCATTTGAGCGTGAGTTTGTGTTGGGGGAGGGACATTGTCTTAGAAAAGGAGACAGGAAATGGTTTCCATAAAAGGAATTTAAAATTTTAAAAGTCCAGATGAAATCATCTGAAACTGAAAGTTAGGTAAAATAAATCTTTTCATTTTATCCTGGGCGATGGTAGAATTGTGGTCAATTATTTTTCTTTAGAAACTGAAGAAGGAATTTCTGATTCTTTCCTTCTTTTACATATCCTCTCTCTCTCTCTCTCTCTCTCATTTCTCTCTGTATCAGATTGCTATTTAATAAATGGTCCTTTAATAAATCTGCTAAACAATCATTCATCCTACTTTGTCTTATCTTGAGAAAATTAAATAGAACTTCTAAAATTTCAGTCAATTAAATACCTATGTTATCCAAACCATGCTAATATGAATGCATAAAATTCCCATGTACCTACTTTTATATATGCTATTACTTAGTGTGTGGTGTTTCTACAAACTCAAAATTAGTTATTCCAATAATGTTTCTACAAATGACCCCCAGTGGATGATCTTATTAAAAAGGGAACACAGAGAATTTAATAATTTTCTCAAATTAGTTATATTAAGTATCAATTAGGCTTTAGCTCAGAGCAAGCATGTGTATTCTAATTATTCTAAGTATTTGTGGAAGGAAATAAACATTAATTGTATTAGCTATAATTTTGTAGATATCAAAAATGTGTAGAGCATCTGAAAGCCACATACTGATGGATCATGAAATACAACTGGCAAGGGAGAGAATTGTCATCCCCATACCTCTTAACATTTCACTCATATTTCACTTTCCTTCATGTATGCTCTTGAGTGTCACCTTCCTACAGAGATAATCATAAACAAATATCTGTTTTGCTTTTATTTTATGTTATAGGTTTACATTTCTGTCCTTTGCTTTTATAGGCTTCCTATATTTATGTGACCCTAAAAAATATTTTCCCCTTTGACCTGTTGTAAAATATATAGAGATGGAAATAGATTGTTAATTTGTGACATTCTTCTTTTCAGTGTGATACTATTGAGCCATCTTTCTGAAGGCAACCTTAATTCATTTATTTTCACTATGTACCAAACCTATTTTTTAAATTAATACAGTCTATCCATTCTGCTATTTTTGAGTTTTTGGGTTGTTCCATATTTTTTCTATTGTGGACCAGTACTTGAGAAACATTCAATCCATAGATTCTAGAGAGCTTGTGCATTATGGTTCCTTGGGGTAGTGCAACTGGGGAAACATTTTATGTTTGGCTATGGACATGGAACAACAGACTATTTCCAAATCAGGAAAGGAATACGTCAAGGCTGTATATTGTCACCCTGCTTATTTAACCTATATACAGAGTACATCATGAGAAGTGCCAGGCTCGATGAAGCACAAGCTGGAATCAAGATTGCTGGGAGAAGTATCAATATCCTCAGATATGCAGATGACACCACCCTTATGGCAGAAAGCAAAGACCTAAAGAGCCTCTTGATGAAAGTGAAAGAGGAGAGTGAAAAAGTTGGCTAAAAACTCAACATTCAGAAAACTAAGATCATGGCATCAGGTCCCATCATTTCAGGGGAAATAGATGGGGAAGCAATGAATACAGTGAGAGACTTTATTTTTTGGGCTCCAAAATCCCTGCATATGATGACTGCAGCCTTGAAATTAAAAGACACTTGCTCCTTAGAAGAAAAATTATGACCAACCTAGACAGCATGTTAAAAAATAGAGACATTACTTTGCCCACAAAGGTCTGTCTAGTCAAAGCTATGGTTTTTCCAGTAGTCATGAATGGATGTGAGAGTTGGGCTATAAAGAAAGCTGAGCACCGAAGAATTGATGCTTTTGAATTGTGATGTTGGAAAAGACTCTTAAGAGTCCCTTGGACTGCAAGGAGATCCAACCAGTCCATCCTAAAGGAAATCAGTCCTGAATACTCAATTGAAGAACTGATGCTGAAGCTGAAACTCCAATACTTTGGTGACCTGACGTGAAGAACTGAGTCATTGGAAAAGACCCTGATGCTGGGAAAGATTGAAGGCAGAAGGAGAAGGGGACAACGGAAGATGAGATGGTTGAATGGCATTACCGACTCGATGGACATGAGTTTGAGTAGGCTCCAGAAATTGGTGATGGACAGGGAAGCCTGGCATGCTGCCGGTCATGGGGTCGCAAAAAGTCAGACACGACTGAGCAACTGAACTAAACTGAACTGATGAATATTTTACTAGAAAAATCTAATTGTTCAAACTGCTTATAACCTCCTATGAGTGAAATCGTTCCACAATTTTACCAACATATAGCATTTTACTATTGTATTAATCTGATAAATGTGAAATATCTTACTTGAATTAATTAGCATGTCCATAATCCCCACTGATTCTGAGCATCCCTTTATCTCTCTATGGCTGTTCATAGTTGTATCTATCTGACAAGTCTGTTCATGTTTCTGTTTCTTGTTCATTATTTTATTGAACTGTTAGTTGTTTCCTTAAGAACTCTTGTTTATTATAATTCTGAATACTAAATAATCTTTGGTTTTATGTATTATTAAAGATGTGCATATGTGTTATAAATATACTAACAGTAAACACATTTTGCTATATTTTAATGAACAAAATTCTTAGTATAATATAGTTTAATTCGCTTATCTTTCACTATATGACTTATGCTTTTTGTCTCTTATTTTAAGGAATATTTTCTTGTATTGTGATATAAAGATATTTGTACATTATTTTCAAAAGATTTTTATATATTTTTATATTAAGGCCTTGATACTCTATAACTGATTGTGTACAATGTGAAGTAGTAATCCATTTTCACTATAATTCAATGTGGATAGCTCACTCTTCCAATAACTTCTCGGGGTCATTATATTACTTCCCAGCTGAATAGTACTGGTCCCTCATGATATATCTAGTTACTATGTGAGTTTATTGTTGAGGTTGTTGCTTCCAGTTTTTCTATTCTGTTTCTCATTTTAGTTTCCTATTCTGGCACTAATGTTGCACTGTTACAATAACTCTGGTTTGGCAAGTGATTCTATTTTTGTCCCCTGTAATAGAAGTATAGGGTTTGTAGCATCCAGTTTCACAACTGGGAATGAGAAATGACCTCTCAGACTTTTGCAGATTATGCATATTTGCCCTCCAGTCCTGGAAAGCTTTGCACAGTCCCAAGACCCAAGATTTTAGGCATTTGAGAAAATTCCAATTTAACTCAGTTTCTATTGACCACTGTATTTAAGGGTTTTTTGGAGTTTTGTGTTCACTGCTTTTTTTTCCCCCCCTGTTAGAGATGTCTCTTTTGGACCCTGACAATTTGTCTTCCTTATTTTCATGTGTGGGCTATCATTTGGTATATCTGAAGTAAGCAAAGGGAAGAGATTCAAGATATACTCAATCTACAACCTTAAAAGCAAAGTCATTGTATTTTACTCTCAGTATATTTACTTCTCAGTATATATACTCTCAGATTAAAATTTGGTTATATTTATAGAATATTTCCAAATACAATTTAAACATGTTTTTGGTAGTAATCACATTGAGTTAATACAGTTTTATTACATTTCTAGTAATAAATCAATCTTAATACTTTTTCCCAATATGTGATACAGCCTTGAAAAAACATTATTATTGTTACTTTACTGTCATATATTATTTTTATTAAGAATAGAACCATCCAGCTTCCTAGCTCACTTTATTAGCCTTCCTTTTTCAATTCACTACATCCATATCTATTGAACTTGAGCTCTAAATGTCTTTATATTGCATCAAAACATTACAATTCTCATGAAAGACAGATTTCCAGCTCTTGAGTATAACCTTATACTTTAATAAAGACAGTGAAAACATATTAAATTTATTTTAAGTAAAGTTAAATCATAGGAAAAGATAACATAGCACCTTACATGAACTATTTTAAGGAGACTAGTATATACTTAGATATATACTTTCAAACGTGAGTTTTTTTTGCAGTCTTCCTACTTTATAATCAACAGTGTTCAAAAAATTGGAAAGAGCATTATTGTTTTATTCAATCTTTTGCCACAGTTTTAAGAAGAGATGTTATTTTGTTAAGATTGTTATTTTCTCAGAAGGAGCAGAATGTCTTCAATCATTTAAATCCAATTATGTGTATTTTACATCTGGTTCATCTTCAAAATAAAACAGTAAATTAGAGGTGTTATTGTAACTAGATGGAGATTTCTCAGCTAGCAAGGGAGACCTGTTCCATCATCAAGGGTAAGAAATATCAAGCACCACTTTCCAGTAATAGATCCGCTTTCCTTCAGATTGATTTCACACTGACTTGACCTTACATTTATACCCAAGCCATTTAAAATGAAAATCTCATTTATTCTGGAAAGAGATGTGAATTCAGTGTGTGTATAATGTTAAAACTGAATGTCATGAAGAGCAAAAAATGTTTTTGAGAAAGAGTATGATAGTGTATAATATATATCATTGTTAATTTCTCACTGAAATAATGGGACTTTTTTGATAGCTTATTTACATGTACCTTTAAATTTAAAATGGCTAATTTTGGCCATTTTTTATTATTTACTTGGCCATAAATTATTATTATTTATTTGACCATAAATTTTATTAAGCCATAAAATTTAAAATGGCTTATTCAAGTTCAACAGTAAAAATCAGTGTCACTATGACCACAAAAATTACAAATTTTGTTCCTAAGAAAAACTAATAATTCCACAAGTTTTGGGGGTTTTGTTTTTTTGTATTTTTGGTAACACATTTGAAACTATAATGATAGTCCAATTTTAAAAAATGAATCTTGTTTTTAATTTTCAATCATGTAGTAATACATTATTAATCTGAAAGCTAGTTATGTAAATTTTTTATTATTAACAATGGGTCTTAATTATCAAAAAATGTTATAAAGAAAACTGGAAGAAAAAAATACCTTTAGTTATGTACATAGCAATTAGGAAGCAGTTAAAGGAGTCTCCCCTTGCTTTCAGAGGTGCTGTTAAATGAGAGAGCATTTTTTCATTAGTGGACAATTTTTATCCCAGGGAGAAATGGAGATATTTTAGAGTCAAGAAACAGCCACAAAAGAAAGAGATAATATTCCAGGCAATAATCTATCAGAAAGATTGATGTTTTGTGTACTAAGCCAATAAAACCTCACAAGTCCCTCTCTGTAATTCAGGGTGAGTGACAGAGGATGTATGTTGTTTATGAAAGTTAGATCACCTGAAGTCCATATGTCACAGTGATTCTATTGCAGGAAGGGATTATCCCTATTATTATTTTCATTAAAAGTCACAAATCTCTAAAAGCTTGATTATGATCCCAGAAGTGTGCCACATGCATCATCTCACACAATGCTGTCATATTAACCTCACAATGTTGTGCAAATAAATAACATTACTCCCTTCATTTCATAGGTGAGCAAAATGAGCCTCTGAAACACTCAATCATTTGTCCAAGACACATGGCTAATGAATGTTACACAGAGCTCTCACACCCAGCCTAACTCTAGTGCCTGGCCTCTGGCGCTAGAGTAGAAAACAAGAACAACTGCAAGAGGAGCTGAACTGAGACACAAACAGCATCAACTGTGTTACTTATGTTAATTACAGAAAGGCAGTCATAAAGCCTGTCTGATGTAGCCCTACATACCACACAGGAATGAAGAGCATAGACTGTGGTTGACTCTTAAAAGCTTACATCAGAACTAGACAATGAAATTCTCATTCCTTATGCAAGCGCAAGGATATTACTTCTGAGCAGTGGTATCATCTGCCACAGGGTATTTTCACATGCAGAACTCCCGGCCTGTAGGACTCTTTTCCTTTCTTTGTCTGGTGAGCCCAATTACTCATGTAAAGGATTAGAACATAAGTTCTAGCTCAATAGTGACCATATCAGGGGAGTGTCCCAGGAAAATCACAATTAGGTTATACTTGGAGTTGTCATTTTTCATATCTTATCCCCCTTCCCTCCTTTATTTTCCTTATCTCTGTGGCTGTTCAGTGGCTCAGCTGTGTAGGACTCTTTGTGACCCCATGGACTGCAGCACACCAGGCCTCCCTGTCCCTCACCATCTCCTGAAATTTGCCCAAGTTCATGTCCATTGCATCGGTGATGCTATCCAGCCATCTCATCCTCTGATCCCCTCTTCATCTGCCCTCAATCTTTCCCAGCATCAGGGACTTTTCCAATGAGTCAGTGTTTACATCAGATGACCAAAATACTGGAGTTTCAACTTCAGCATCAGTTCTTTCAATGAGTATTCAGGGTTGATTTCCCTTAAGATTCACTGATTCCAATTCCCTTGCTGTCCAAGGGACTCTCATGAGTCTTCTCCAGCACCATTGTTGGAAAGTATCAATTCATCACTCCACCTCCTTTATGATCCTGCTCTTCACAGCTTTCCTGCCAAGAAGCACATATCTTCTGATCTTACAGCTGCAGTCACCATCCGCAGTGCTCTTAAAGCCCAAGAAAAGGAAATCTGTTACTGATTCCACATTTTTCACATCTATTTGCCATGAAGTAATGGGGCCGGGTGCTATGATCTTAGTTTTTGTAACATTTAGTTTTAAGCTGGCTCTTTCATTCTCTTCCTTCACCCCCTTATCCCTCATCACCACATATTTTATGTATTTCAGTTATTTCAGTCTTGGGACATTACAACTAGAATGTACCTTTCATGATAACAGGTAAACTTTTGTCTGTGTTGCTTCACAACTGCATCTGAAACACCTTGATTGTACCTGACAAATACTGAATATTCAGTGAAGTGTTTGTCAAAGGAATCAGTTAATGGAAGTAGTTGTGTGATGTTTGACACACACGTCTATTTCTTCTGTTAGTCTACAGCTCCATGAAAAGAAAAAGACTACATCAGGTTTTGCTCACTGACTATAATGCCAATCACATACAAAACCTTCAGTAAATATTTAATAAAATCATTTTTTTCAGGCTCAAGACTCCCCTGTTTTGACTGAGAGCACCAAAAGATCTCAGCATATCCCCTTTAGATCTGTACCGTCAGCACTAATTTATAAGTTGTTTAGTGCCACAGTGAACACAGCAAAATCAATAACAGGAATTTCTTCCATCCAGCATATTTTAAATACTTATTTCTTACATTTAGTTTAAAGTACTCTATTTCTTAGCACTTTGTGAGTGCACCTAACTTTCAGAGAAGGAAGTATGTTCATAAATTAAATGGTTATCATTCCAAAATATAGCTGATGCTCTCATTGTAAGGACACCCTTGACAATACAGATAGTGACTGAGATATTCAAACAAATGGCTCTTTAGGTAGTGAATTAAGGAATATTTATTTGCTTTATGGACTATTACAATAAATTTTAGTGTTTTGGATTTATAAATAAAATATAAAATCTATATTGGATTCCTGGCTGGCATAGTATGTCTTGAGGATTTACCATTGTTAATGTGTCAAGTGTTTGAAATATTTCATATCAAACATGTACATACAGGGAGAAAAATCGAGTATGAGTTAAATGAATATTTACCATTTTTTAAAACTCTTCATAGACTATTCATTTCAAACATACCTTACATTTTTGTGAACAGATACACTTTTATAACATGACGTTTACAAATGTCTAGAAGGACAGACACAGATAATAGCAAACAAACAAACAAACAAAAAACTTTACAGAAATACAATACTTGACATTTATATAACACCAAATGATATAATGTGTTGGTCCCAGAATAGAAAGCAGAAAGAATGAATATAAATTCATCTCTACTTGCTAAGAATGCAACTTAATTGTTATGTAATCCTCATAGAAATTATATCGGTGATGTTTAAACACTGGGTTTTAATCTTTGATATGAATTTGAAGATAATATTCTCAGTTTTCTGATGTGAAGTAATTAATATACCTTGAAATGAACAAAATTTCTACTCATCATAACAAGTGGTTAAATATTCAAGCTGGATGACAGAAGATTCTAATTTTAAATGGATCCTCTCAAGGGTCCACAGAAATAGATTTTCTTTTACTTTTGTCTTATTAAGTTCCAGTTAATCCTTAATCAATAGCTTTTTGTGGAAAACTTGTGGAAACTAGTGAAGTCCCATGTTATTCATGTAGGATATTGATTTTGCATATAAAGCATTAAAATTTTATGGATATAATGTTGTTCTTATGAGAGAGAGAAAGATGTAGCTGTTTTGCTTGCTTCTCAGGTTTGATGTATTATCCCTTAGTGCACAAGGAAATCTACACAATAAAATAAAAGGTATTACTTAACTTCAGTGATATTAGTTATAACATTGTACCAAAAAATCTTATACAGGCAAAAATAAAAAAATAGGGAAATTACATAAAATTTTAATTTAGTGAGTTGAGGAAAATATGCTTCTTTCTTCTATTGCACATGCCAGCATTTCTCTGCTATTGAGTATTAGATCAAGCTGAAATTTAGTTCATAAAGTGATGATTTTGGCAACTTATTGTGTAGAAATAGTCATGGTATTGTATAGCTTGCTATTAAAATAAATTTATTGGTTCATTTTAGTATAAGCTATGCTTTTAATATGCCAGCCCTATAGAAAATAGTGATATTATGCATTCAAACAAATATTCACTTAATTTATTTGCTTTATTACATTTTGTTCTTCATATGGCAAACAACTCTCTTGTCTCTGTACCTTCAAATAATATTGTGTAAACTCAGCATCATCTCTAGGGTCATCACTGTCACACATTTATCTTTTCTAAATGTTATTAAAAAACAACATTTTTATTACCTTAGCTTTAAATTATTTTTTTTGTTTTTTCAGCAATAAAAATTAGAAAAAAATGATACTTTATCATTTTTCAAAATTCAATTTCCAACCTTCTTTGTTCCTCTGTATAGAGTCGATTTTTAATCCACATTAAATTCCTTCTTCCTGAAGCATTTTCTTTAAGCATTTCAGGATAGTCTGTGGTCAATGAATTCTCTAATTTTTTTCCATTTGTCAGAAAGACTCTTTTTCATTTATATTTAATTTCTAGATTGATAGCTTTTTTCTTCCTTTCATCACTTTAACGTTGTCTCTCTAGTGTTCCCTTGCTCGCAAAATCTATAAAGAGACAACTGTTATATATGTATTTTTTCTCCTTTGTTCTATATATAATAGCATCAACTACAGGAAAGATGTTTCAGATTCAAAAATATCAGGAAAGGACAATCCCATCTTGAATGAATTGACCATCTGTGGAATAAATATGTCTACATAGGAAAGAACATATAAATCTTTTTTATTTTATTTTTTTTTGCTGAAAATTTAATTATGATAACCAAGGGGTGAAAGAATGCAGGTCAAGCTGCTTATGTTTATTTAGCATATGATTCATCATGTGAAATTCCACTGAAATTTAATGTTTACTTTTTGTCATTGTTGTTCAGTGGCTCAGCTGTGTCTGACTCTTTGTGACCCCATGGACTGCAACATACCAAGGTTGCCTGTCCTTCATCATCTCCCAGAGCTTGCTCAAACTCATGTCCATTGAGTCGGTGATGCCATTCAACCATCTCATCCTCTGTCGTTCACTTTTCCTCCTGCCTTTCTTAGTGTTTTATAGTAAGTTCGCTCTTCTCATCAGTTGGCCAAAGTGTTGGAGCTTCAGCTTCAGCATCAGTCCTGCCAGTGAATATTCAGGACTGAATTCCTTTAGGGTTGACTGATTTCATCTCCTTACAGTCCAAAGGACACTGAAAAATCTTCTTCAGCACCACAGTTCAAAAGTGTCAGTGCTCAGCCTCTGCCTTATTTATGGTCCAACTCTCAAATCCATACAGGATTACTGGAAAAACCATAGCTTTGACTAAATGGACCTTTGTTGGCAAAGTAATGTCTCTGCTTTTTAACATGATGTCTAGGCCAATAATAGCTTTTCTTTCAAGGAGCAAGAGTCTTTTAATTTCGTGTCTGTGGTCACTGCCTGAAGTGATTTCGGAGTCCCAAAAGATAAAGTCTCTCATGGTTTCCATTGTTTCCCCATCTATTTGCCATGAAGTGATGGGACCAGATGCCATGATCTTCATTTTTTGAATGTTGAGTTTTAAGCCAGCTTTTTCACTCTCCTCTTTCACTTTCATCAAGGGGCTTTTTAGTTCTTCTTCACTTTCTGCCATAAGGGTGGTGTCATCTGCATATCTGAGGTTATTGATATTTCTCCTGGCAATCTTGATTCCAGCTTATGCTTCATCCAGCCTGGCATTTTGCATGATGTACTCTGCACATAAGTTAAATTAACAAGGTGACAATATACAGCCTTGATGTACTCCTTTCCCAATTTGGAGCCAGTCTGTTGTTTCATGTCCAATTCTAACTGTTGCTTCTTGACCTGCTTGCAGGTTTCTTCACCTTACAGAGGCTGATAAGGTGGTCTGGTATTCCCATCTCTTTAAGAATTTTCCACAGCTTGTTGTGATCCACACAGTTAAAGGCTTTGGCATAGTCAATGAAGCAGAAACAGATATTTTTCTGGAATTCTCTTGCTTTTTCTATGATCCAACAGATGACACTTTGATCTCTGGTCTACTGTTTTGTGTTTAATATGCTACTTGTCTTTGGAATCTGATACCATCTAGTAGTCTTTGTGGTCAGGAATTGAGCTCAGGATTCATGGCAGGTCTAGATTTTCTTTCATGGAAGCCATTGAGTAGATGAGTTACCTAATAGTAATCAACAGATAGTGGATGATGAAAATATGCTTAATCAGTGAATTAATCCATATCAATTAATATGTTAAAATAAAATAAGGTTATTTTAATTCTGTGTCATTCTCCATTTTTGGCAAAAGAAAAATGTATTGAAGCACAGTTGATTTACAATGTTGTGTTAATTTCTGCTGACAGAAAAGTGAAAGTGATTCAGTTACACATATATATATATATATACACAGTCTTTTACATATTGTTTTCTATTACTCTTTATCACAGGATATTGAATACAGTTCCTTGTGTTATACAATAGAAACTCGCTGTTTATTCATTCTCTACATGGTAGTTTACATCTGCTAACCAACATCTCACTACATCTGTCCCCCTGGAAACCACAAGTCTGTTCTCTATGTCTGTGAGTCTGTTTCTGTTTTTTAGGTAGGTTCATTTGTGTCGTATTTTAGATTGTATGTGTACGTGATATCATGTCTTTCTCTTTCTGACTTGCTTTACTTAGTATGATAATATCTAGTTCCATCTCTGTTGCTACAAAAGACATTATTTCATTTTTTTTGACTAGTATGTATAATACCATATTCTTCTTTATCAATTCATCTCTCAGTAGACATTTAGACATTTAAGTTCCATGTCTTGACTATTGTGAGTTGTGCTGCTATGAACATAGCAGTGCTTGTATCATTTGAATTATACTTTTGTCTGGATATATGCCCAGAAATCATATGATAATTCTCTTTTTAGTTTTTTGAGAAACTTCCATGCTGTTTCCCTTGGTGGTTGTACCAATTTACATTCCTACTAACTGTTTAGAAAAGTTGCCTTTTTTCTACTAGCTGTCTAGCATTTGTTATTCACAGACATTTTAATGATGGCCATTTTGACTGATGTGAGGTAACACCTCACTGTAACTTTTATTTGCATTTATCTAATACCAAGGAAGCAATTTAAAGTGTTAGCTTCTATTTGACACAGATATTACAATTATTCTGTAGAGTCAAACAATTTATAATTCCTATAGGCACATTTAATATCTCATTACTGTATATTTGGAATCTTCTCTAAGACGTAATTTTTTTTTTCTAAAGCCCACATAGAAAGCTTACAGCGATTATAAACCTCCACTTTAATGTTTTCTTCTGAAATCTGAAACATCACATAGACCTGGACTGACTGAAAATCAGTTCTTATTGTTCAATAAACTGTCTGTCTGCTCACTAGCACCTCAGGGTAATATGATCTATATTTTTACAACTATTCTTTCTCTAACTCTATTTACAACTATTCTTTCTCTAACTCTTCCTTTCTCTAAGCAAAGACCACTGTGCAAAGTTTGAAGACAACAAAACACAATATTTCAGTTCACAAAACAAGGGAGAGATCATCAAGGGACCTCTGTACCTACTAAGGACTGATATTTATTTTTGTTAACTAATAAAAATGTTAGATTGTTAGACTTCACAAGTATACAAATTAATATTCTAGTTTCATGAAACAATTAGACAAAGAATTTGTCATGGGAACAGTATCTAGTTACCATTTACCAGTGAAAAATAATATTGCAAAGATACTTTTAAGATATAAAACCACTGAAGGCAATTCAAAAAATTTTAATACAATATAAAATTCCTATATAGGTGTGTATACATGTAATAATATCCAATATATATAATATGTAATTAAATCTATACTTGTCATGTTTATTTATACATAATGAATGTTAACCTAATTCAAACATATATCTATGTGGCATAACATTAGTTGCAAGGTCATGAAACTAGGAAGTGGTAAATATAAGATTTAAATATTTCTTCTGATTCTGGTAAACATTCTCTTATCCAGGGCACTGCACAACCTCCAAGTCATTTGTGAAAGGACAAAAAAAAAAATTATATTTCAATAAATGTCATCCAGCATTCCATTTATATATTCATTCCCACTGACATACTTCATTACTGCTTCCTGCTTTCTCTCTTCTTGTTAAATGGATGTTTTCTCTGTCCTAGCAAGTTCACTGTACTCAAGCTAAGCTTTAAGTTTTTTCATTTGTTCTCAGTTTCCCCATCACCAACTTCTACCCTTCCTTTGAGATACAACCTTTTGAATTGACTCCTATAGAAACCATTTTCTGGCTATGTCATTTTCTATCTTTTAGCTTCTAAATGTACAGTTATATTTTTAGCTGTAAAAAATAATTTTGTCACTAGTAAGCTACCTTGTATAGTTTACAGTTTTAATATATTGTTTACTGGGATGCAAAATGAAAGCTAAATACCTTGATGGAAGTTACTTTTCCATCACATGTAGTGACAACCCTCTGATGTGTACATGAAAGATACCCTGTAAAGTATTGGTAACTTATTCACTGAGCAATTGGATATCATTTCTTCCATTCACTAATTTATTGGGAAATTTATAAAATTCCTTGGAGAATATGTAAATATGTATTACATGAGTTTATTTAGTTAAATATTTCACAGTAAATTAAAAGCACATGCATCGTATGCATGAGACAAGCGCTCGGTCCTGGTGCACTGGGAAGACCCAGAGGGATCGGGTAGAGAGGGAGGTGGGAGGGGAGATCGGGATGGGGAATACATGTAAATCCATGGCTGATTCATGTCAATGTATGACAAAAACCACTACAATATTGTAAAGTAATTAGCCTACAACTTATAAAAATAAATGGAAAAAAAAAAAAAAAGAATGAGTTTTGCCTGTCAAAAAAAAAAAAAGCACTATTTGTTTGTAAAGTTGAGGGAAATATGATTTAAGTTTCTAAATCAGCTGATCTACACTGTCATATACTTAATATTCTTACAAAATACAAGTATATTCAAAATTGAACTACTCTCCTTTTCAATAACATTTAAATCATATATTAAGGATCCATTCTAAGGAAATGCCTCAGTCCAACATGAAGTACTCTGAATTATTTGATAGGGGAACTCTTAATAGACTCTGTTCTGACCCAGTGGTCAGGAGTTAATTGGTATTCAAATCTCCCTTACTTGCTCATCTACCAAGAAAATAATCATCTTTGTGCTCCTCCTCTTGAGTAGGGAACATGATGTTTAATGCTTATTCCAATTAATTATTCTCCACGGCTTTAGTCTTTGCTCACACCCAGAAAAAGATGCAATTGTTTTTTCTCTGCAAGTACAATAGGACTAGAATTTCACTGTGATTTTATGCCAGTTAATTAAAAATCTGCTTAATCTTTAACTTTAGCCTTTTTATTTGTCTTCAGTCTTAGTTAATATCCAGTATTTTGTTTTGGTAATGAAGATAAAACTAAAAGTATCCAAACAGCACACATAGAAATCATTTTTGGGACTCCCTGTTGGTTTGGAGGTTAAGACTCCACACTCCCAATGCAGGGACACGGGTTTGATACCTGCTTGGGAAATTAAGATCCTGCTTGCCACACTGTGTGGCCAGGAAAAAAAAAAAAAAAAGCATTTGTTTAATTGAAAACTCAATGACATGAAGGTAACTTATCAGAGCTCAAAATAATTCTGACTTGTGTCCTCAAAATTGAAAAATACCATGAGAGAAAGAAACTTGAAGCTCACTTTCCTTTTCACTGTTCTTTGGAGTTTTTCTTACTTTGGAATTTCATGGCTACCTTTAAATAATTGCGTATTTTATCTGGCATTTCTAGCTATTTTTGGCAGCCTTGTTGCTCTGCCGCCAGCTAGTCGATCCCACTAGAAGCCAAAAGTTGATTGGAAATAGTTTGATTTTTGCTATTATTTCAGTGGAAAGGTACTTGAAGTTCATGAGCAAGGGATAACTATCTTTTATAAGTAGGAGAATAGTTGAATTATAATAGTTTCTGATGCAAGCATAGTGATTGATATTTTATGAATTATGCACCAAAGGTATTACAATATTATTGAATATATTCCCTGTGACTTATTTACTTTATAACTGGCAGTTTGTATCCATTAATCCCCTTCACCAACTTCAACCATCTCTCCTCCCAACCCGCAACCCCATTTTTGGCAACCAACTGGGAAAGGAGTACCTCAAGGCTGTATACTGTCACCTTGCTTATTTAATGTATATGCAGAGTACATCATGCAAAATGTTTGGCTGGATGAAGACCAAGCTGGAATCAAAAATGCTGGGATAAATATCAATAGCATCAGATATACAGACGACACCACCCTTCTGGAAAAATGCAAACAAGAATTAAAGAACCTCTTGATGAAAGTGAAAGAGGAGAGTGAAAAAGTTGGCTTAAAACTCTACATCCAAAAAACTAAGACCATGGCATCTGGTCCCATCACTTCATGGCAAATAGATGGAGAAAAAGTGGAAACAGTGAGTGACTTTAATTTCAGTCACTTCAGTCACTCAGTCATGTCAGACAATTTGCAACCCCATGGACAATCACACGCCAGGTTCCCTGTCCATCACCAACTCCCAGAGCTTACTTAAACTCATATCCATTGAGTCGGTGATTCCATCCAACCAAGTCATCTGCTGTCGTCCCCTTCTCCTCCTGTCTTCAATTTTCCCAGCATCAGGGTCTTTTCCGGTGTCAGTTCTTTGCATCAGATGGCCAAACTATTGGAGTTTCAGCTTCAGCATCAGTCCTTCCAATGAATATTCAGGACGGATTTCCTTTAGGATTGACTGGTTTGATCTCCTTGCAGTCCAAGAAACTCTCAACAGTCTTCTTCAACACCACAGTTCAAAGGCGTGTTTTCTTCAGCACTCAGTTTTCATTATTGTCCAACTCTCACATTCATACATGACTATTGGGAAAACCATAACTTTGACTAGATGGACCTTTGTTGGCAAAATAATGTCTCTGCTTTTTAATACGCTATCTAGCTTGATCATAATTTTTCTTCCAAGGAGCAAGCGTCTTTTAATTTCACGGCTGCAGTCACCATTTGCAGAATATTTGGAACCCAATAAAGTAAAGTCTCTTAAGGTTTCCACTGTTTCGCCATTTATTTGCCATGAAGTGATGGGACTGGATGCCATGATCTTAGTTTTCTGACTGTTAATTTTTAAGCCAACTTTTTCGCTCTCCTCTTTCACTTTCATCAAGAGGCTCTTCTTTGCTTTCTGTCATAAGGGTAGTGTCATCTGCATATTTGAGGCTATTGATATTTCTCCTGACAATCTTGATTTCAGCTTGTGCTTCATCCAGCCTGGTATTTTGCATAATGTATCCTGCAGTTAATTTAAATAAGCAGGGTGACAATATGCAACTTTGACGTACTCCTTTCCTGATTTGGAACCAGTCTGTTGTTCCTTGTCCAGTTGTAACTGTTGTTTCTTGATGTATATTCAGATTTCTCAAGAGGCATGTTAGGTGGTCTGGTATTCCCATCTCTTTAAGAATTCTCCACAGTTTGTTGTGATCCACACAAAGGCATTTGTGTAGTCAATAAGGAAGAAGTAGATGTTTTTCTGGAACTTTCTTGCTTTTTTGATGATCCAGCAATTGTTGGCAATTTGATCTCTGGTTCCTCTGCCTTTTCTAAATCCAGCTTGAACATCTGGAAGTTCACAGTTCACATACTGTTGAAACCTAGCTTGGAGAATTTTGAGCACTACTTTACTAGTGTGTGAGATGTGTACAATTGTTTGATAGTTTGAACATTCTGTGACATTGCCTTTCTTTGGGATTGGAATGAAAACTGATCTTTTTCAGACTTGTGGCCACTGATGAGTTTATTGGGGAGGGGGCGCCAAAATCACTACAGATGGTGACTGCAGTCATTAAATTAAAAGGTGCTTGCTTCTTGGAAGAAAAGCTATGACCAACACAGATGGCATATTAAAAAGCAGAGACATTACTTTGTTGACAAAGGTCCATCTTGTCAAAACTATGGTTTTTCCTGTGGTCATTAGTAGATGTGAGAGTTGGACTATAAAGGAAGCTGAGTACTGAAGAACTGATGTTTTTGAACTGCAGTATTGAAGAAGACTCTTGAGAGTTCCTTGGACTGCAAGAAGATCCAACCAGTCCATCCTAAAGTAAATCAGTCCTGAATATTCATTGGAAGGACTGATGCTTAATCTGAAACTCCAGTACTTTGGCCACCTGATGCAAAGAAGTGACTCATTTGAAAAGACCCTCATGAGGGAAAAACTGAAGGGAGAAGGAGAATGGGACAACAGAGGATGAGATGGTTGAATGGCATCACTGACACAATGGACATGAATTTGAACAGGCTCTGGGAGTCAGTGATGGACAGGGAGGCTTGGCGTGCTGCAGTCCATGGGGCCACAAAGAGTCAGACATGTCTGAGTCACTAAACCACAGAAATTTGTCCTCTGTATCATGAATCTGTTTCTGTTTTGTTTTACCTGATTTTTTGTTCTTTAGAGTCCATATATAAGCAAAGATACATACCATTTATCTTCTTGTGACTTATTTCACTTAGCATTGTGTTCTTTAGGTCTACCCATATTGTCCCAAAACAAGATTGCATTCTTCATTATGATGAATATTCCAAATATTCCATTGTATTTATCACATCTTCTTTATCCTTTCACTTGTCTGATGGATATATTGTGTTTTAAAGGACTGATATTCCTTACGTGTTGATAGTGGAATATTCTAGGCAAGAAATAATAGTGGTTTGAACAATGGTCCCTTAAATCTATCTCTTAAAATAGATTTAAGGGGCTAGATTTGGTAGACAGAGTGCCTGATGTACTATGGACAGAGGTTCATGACATTGTACAGGAGACAGGGATCAAGACATGCCCAAGAAAAAGGAATGCAAAAAAGCAAAATGGCTGTTTGAGGAGGTCTTACAAATAGCTGTGAAAAGAAGAGAAGTGAAAAGCAAAGAATAAAAGGGACGATATACCCATTTGAATGCAGAGTTCCAAAGAATAGAAAGGAGAGATAAGAAAGCCTTCCTCAGTGATCAACACGAAGAAATAGAAGAAAACAATAGAATGGGAAAGACTAGAGATAGCTTCAAGAAAATTAGAGATACAAAGGGAATATTTCATGCAAAGATGGGCTCAATAAAGGACACAAACGGTATGGACCTAACAGAAGCCGAAGATATTAAGAAGAGGTGGCAAGAATACACAGAAGAACTGTACAAAAAGGTCTTCATGTCCCATATAATTATGATGGTGTGATCACTCACCTAGAGCCAGACATCCTGGAATGTAAAGTCAAGTGGGCCTTAGGAAGCATCACTACAAACAAAGCTAGTGGAGGTGATGGAATTCCAGTTGAGCTATTTCAAATCCTAAAAGATGATGCTGTGAAAGTGCTGCACTCAATATGCCAGCAAATTTGGAAAACTCAGCAGTGACCACAGGACTGGAAAAGGTCGGTTTTCATTCCAATCCCAAAGAAAGGCAGTGCCAAAGAATGTTCAAACTACCGCACAATTGCATTCATCTCACACGCTAGCAAAGTAATGCTAAAAATCCTCCAAGTCAGGCTTCAACAGTAGGTGAACTGTGTGCTTCCAAATGTTCAAGCTGGTTTTAAAAAAGAGGAACCAGAGATCAAATTGCCAATATCTGCTGGATCATCAAAAAAGCAAGAGTTCCAGAAAATCATCTGCTGCTGCTAAGTCACTTCAGTCGTGTCCGACTCTGTGACCCGGTAGATGGCAGCCCACAAGGCTCTACTGTCCCTGGATTCTCCAGGCAAGAACACTAGAGTGGGTTGCCATTTCCTCCTCCAATGCGTGAAAGTGAAGTCGCTCAGTCCTGTCCAACTGTTTGCAACCCCATCGACCGCAGCCTACCAGGCTCCTTCATCCATAGGATTTTCCAGGCAAGAGTACTGGAGTGGGTTGTCATTGCCTTCTCTGAAAATAATCTATTTCTGTTTTATTGATTATGCGAAATTCTTTGACTCTGTGGGTCACAATAAACTATGGAAAATTCTTTAAGTGATAGGAATTCCAGACCATGTGACCTACCTATTGAGAAACCTTTATACAGGTCAGGAAGCAACAGTTAGAACTGGACATGGAACAACAGACTGGTTCCAAATAGGAAAAGGAGAACGTCAAGACTGTATATTGTTACCCTGCTTATTTAACTTCTATGCAGAGTACATCATGAGGAACGCTGGGCTGGACAAAGCACAAGCTGGAATCAAGATTGCCAGGAGAAACACAGATAACCTCAGATATGCAGATGGCACTTACGGCAGAAAGGGAAGAAGAACTGAAGAGCCTCTTGATGAAAGTGAAAGAGGAGAATGAAAAGGCTGGCTTAAAACTCAACATTCAGAAAACTAAGATTATGGCATCCGGTCCCATCATTTCAATGCAAATAGATAGGGAAACAGTGGAAACAGTGGCTGACTTTATTTTTTTGTACTTCAAAATCACTGCAATGGGGACTGGAGCCATGAAATTAAAAGATGCTTATGGCTTGAAAGGAATGTTATGACCAACTTAGACAGCATATTAAAAAGCAGAGACTTTACTTGGCCAGTAAAGGTCCATCTAGTCAAAGCTATTGTTTTTCCAGTGGTCATGTATGGTTGTGAGAGTTGGACTATTAAGTAAGCTGAGTGTCGAAGAATTGATGCTTTTCAACTGTGTTATTGGAGAAGACTGTTGAGAGTCCCTTGAACTGCAGAGATCAAACCAGTTCATCCTAAAGGAAATCAGTCCTGAATATTAATTGGAAGGACTGATGTTGAAACTGAAACTCCAATAGTTTGACCACCCGATGCAAAGAGCTGATTCATTTGAAGAGACCCTAAAGCTGGGAAAGATTGAAGCCAGGAGGAGAAGGGGACGACAGAGGATGAGATGATTGGATGGCATCACCGACTCAATGGACATGAGGTTGAGTAAACTCCAGGAGTTGGTGATGCAAATGGAGGCCTGGCAACTGCAGTCTATCGGGTCACAAAGAGTTGGACACGACTGAGTGAGTGAACTGAACTGAACAATGGTGTTAGAAGTGACAAAGAGAGGGAAATGGACACTTAGGTTTTAAATGAGAAGTATACTGAGTTATCATTAGGAATTAAGTATTGCTATGTGCAAAGATTTATTTACCAGTTTTTTTTTTTTCCTTTCTTGCAATCTTTTCCTCTTCTTTCCTTCCTAGATTTTGTTTTTATTACAGGTATGAGTGTTTAATATTAAACAATTTTACTATTGTATATCTTATGGTAGTTTTGTTTTTGGTTCTTGTGCTTTGTATTTCTCAAGCTTCTTGGATATGTTTGTTTATAATTTGTATCAAAAATGGAACATTTCAGCCATGTCTTCAAATTCTTTTACCATGTCTCAACTACTTTAGAGCTTGAGATTTCATGTTTAGTAAACCATTTGAAGCATTTCACTTCTCACTGATCCCTTTATTAAGTCCTTTTCCCCCACCCGTTTCTTTTTGAATTGTTTTTATTGACATATTTTCAAGATTTTTATCTTACTGTAGGATCTAATTTATTAATCCAATCCAGTGTACATTTCATTTCAAATACTATATTTTTTTTCTTTACAAGATGAATTCCTTTGGCTTTCAAATCTTTCATATATCTCAGTAGCATATTTAATTTTTTTCTATTCTTTCAAATGTATTATTTTTGCAATAACTTAGCTGCCCTTATATAGTAATTTTAACATCCATGTCATTTCTAGATCTGCATCTTTTAATTGATTATTCTCATTTTTGTTTGATATTTCTTTGTATGCCAGGAAATTTTGGGTGGTTGGTTCAATGCAGTGTGTAATCTAGGATTAATTTTCCTCTACTGTGAAGATAAAGTTGTCCTATAGACTCTTCAATGTCTCTTGAACTACAAGGTTTTTCAGGATGGCTATTTTATAGTAGCCTTATATATTATATTAGTTTTCAGCCCTAAGTGACAATCAGTGTTAATTCTGCTCCTTTGGTGTGATTCTTTACATTGTCTTGGGTAACTTTCTCAAGCACATACCTTAATCTGTACTCAGCTAAAGAATTGAGTAGAAAAATCTAGACCTCCTTTTCTGTGCAGCTCCCCCTTCTGAAGTGCTGTGTTTTGCAAATTCAAGCCACTTGGACTCATCTGCTCAGCTCAGAAAGGTCATGGGTTCTGCTTGTGTTCCTCCTGCCTGTGTTGTGCCCTGGAAACTTTCTGAGGAGAAAATGGGGGTAATTGTTGAGCTCCCTCAGTTATTGCCTCTCTCAAGGGTCATTGATCTGAACAGCTAGATGTTCAGTGTCTGAAAACTGCTACTGAATTGTTTCTTCAATCTGGATATTTAGTTATTTATAACTGGATTGCTAATCCAACCCTTAATCTTGTCTAGAGATATAATTTAATGTTTTATTTAAAAATCATTATTTCATTTTCCTGCAAATCTGAAATTTTTTTTTTCTTTTTCTTTCTTTTTTTTCATTTATTTCTATTAGTTGGAGGCTAATTACTTTACAGTATTGTAGTGGTTTTTGCCATACATTGACATGGATCAGCCTTGGATTTACATGTGTTCCACATCCCAATCCCCCCTTCCACCTCCCTCCCCATCCCACCCCTCTGGGTCTTCCCAGTGCACCAGCCCTGAGCACTTGTCTCATGCATCCAACCTGGGCTGGTGATCTGTTTCACTCTTGATAGTATACTTATTTCAATGCTATTCTCCCAGAACATCCCACCCTTGCCTTCTCCCACAGAGTCCAAAAGTCTGTTCTGTACATCTGTGTCTCTTTTTCTGTTTTGCATATTGGGTTATCTTTACCATCTTTTTAAATTCCATATATATGTGTTAGTATACTGTATTCGTCTTTATCTTTCTGGATTACTTCACTGTGTATAATGGGCCCCAGTTTCATCCATCTCATTAGAACTGGTTCAAATGAATTATTTTTAATGGCTGAGTAATATTCCATTGTGTATATGTACCATAGCTTCCTTATCCATTTGTCTGCTGATGGGCATCTAGGTTGCTTCCATGTCCTGGCTATTATAAACAGTGCTGCGATGAACACTGAGGTGCACGTGTCTCTTTCAGATCTAGTTTCCTCGGTGTGTATGCCCAGAAGTGGGATTGCTGGCTCATATAGCAGTTCTATTTCCAGTTTTTTAAGGAATCTCCACATTGTTCTCCATGGTGGCTGTACTAGTTTGCATTCCCACCAACAGTGTAAGAGGGTTCCCTTTTATCCACAGCCTCTCCAGCATTTATTGCTTGTAGACTTTTGGATAGCAGCCATCCTGACTGGCATGTAATGGTACCTCACTGTGGTTTTGATTTGCATTTCTCTGATAATGAGTGATGTTGAACATCTTTTCATGTGATTTGTAGTCATCTGTACTGTCTTCTTGGGAAATGGTTGTTTTAGTTCTTGGCCCATTTTTTGATTGGGTCATTTATTTTCTGGAATGACTTCGTATTGCCTTGTATATTTTTTTGAGATATCTTTGTCTGTTACTCATTTGCAATAATTTCTCCCAATCTGAGGGCTGTCTTTTCACCTTGCTTATGTTTCTTTGTTGTGCAAAAGCTTTTAAGTTTAATGTAGGTCATTGTTTATTTTTGCTTTTATTTTCAATATTCTGGAGGTGGGCATAGAGGATCCTGCTGTGATTTATGTCAGAGAGGTTTCCTATGTTCTCCTCTAGGAGTTTTATAGTTTCCTGGCTTACATTTAGATCTTTTAATCCATTTTTGAGTTTATTTTGTGTATGGTGTTAAAGGTGTTTCTGGTTTCATTCTTCACAAGTGGTTGACCAAGTTTTCCCACACCACTTGTTAAAGAGGTGTCTTTTCCATTGTTGTATCCTTGCCTCGTTTGTTCGAAGATAAGTTGTTTCATAGGTTCCATGGTTTTATCTCTGGGTTTCTATTCTGTCCAACTGATGCTATATTTCTGTCTTTGTGCAGTACCAAATTGTCTTGATGACTGTGGCTTTGCAGTAGAGCCTAGTCAACGGCAGGTTGATTGTTCCTCCAGTTCCCATTCTTCTTCTCAGATTGCTTTGGCTTTCGAGGTTTTGTAATTTCCATACAAATGGTGAAATTCTTGTCTAGTCTGTGAAAAAATACCAATTAGTAGTTGATGGGATTGCATTGAATTTATAAGATTGCTTTGGGTAAAATAGCCATTTTGACAATATTGATTCTTCCAATCCATGAACACGGTATGTTTCTCCATCTGTTTGTGTCCTCTTTGATTTCTTTCATCAGTGTTTTATAGTTTTCTATGTATAGGTCTTTTGTTTCTTTAGGTAGATATACTCCTAAGTATTTTATTCTTTTTGTTGCAATGGTGAATGGTATTGTTTCCTTAATTTCCCTTTCTGTTTACTCATTGTTAGTGTATAGGAATGCAATGGATTTCTCTGTGTTAATTTTATATCCTGCAACATTACTGTATTCATTGATTAGCTCTAGTAATTTTCTGGTAAAGTCTTTAGGGTTTTCTATGTAGAGGATCATGTCTTCTACAAATAGTGAGAGTTTTACTTCTTCTTTTCCTATCTGGATTCCTTTTATTTCTTTTTCTGCTCTGATTGCTGTGGCCAAAACTTCCAAGACTATGTTGAATAGTAGTGGTGAGAGTGGGCGCCCTTGTCTTGTTCCTGACTTTAAGGGAAATCCTTTCAATGTTTCACCATTGAGGGTAATGTTTGCTGTGGGTTTGTCATATATAACTTTTATTATGTTGATGTGTGTTCCTTCTATTCCTGCTTTCATGAAGAGTTTTAATCATAAATGGGTGTTGAATTTTGTCAAAGGCTTTTTTCTGCATCTATTGAGATAATCATGTGGTTTTTATCTTTTAATTTGTTAATGTGGCATATTACATTGATTGATTCACAGATATTAAAGAATCCTTGCATTCCTGGGATAAAGCCCACTTGGTCATGATGTATAATCTTTTTAATATGTTGTTCGATTCTGTTTGCTAGAATTTTGTTAAGGATTTTTGCATCTATGTTCATCAGTGATATTGGCCTGTAGTTTTCTTTTTTTGTGGCATCCTTGTCTGGTTTTGGTATTAGGGTGATGGTGGCCTCATAGAATGAGTTTGGAAGTTTGCCTTCTTCTGCAATTTTCTGGAAGAGTTTGAGTAAGATAGGTGTTAGCTCTTCTCTAAATTTTTGGTAGAATTCAGCTGTGAAGCCATCTGGTCTTGGGCTTTTGTTTGCTGGAAGATTTCTGATTACAGTTTCGATTTCCGTGCTTGTGATGGGTCTGTTAAGATCTTCTATTTCTTCCTGGTTCAGTTTTGGAAAGTTATACTTTTCTAAGAATTTGTCCATTTCTTCCAAGTCATCCATTTTATTGGCATAGAGCTGCTGGAAGTAGTCTCTTATGATCCTTTTTATTTCAGAGTTGTCTGTTGTGATCTAATCTTTTTCATTTCTAATTTTGTTGATTTGATTCTTCTCCCTTTATTTCTTGATGAGTCTGGCTAATGGTTTGTCAATTTTATTTACCTTCTCAAAAAACCAACTTTTAGCTTTGTTGATTTTCGCTATGTTCTCTTTTGTTTCTTTTGTATTTATTTCTGCCCTAATTTTTAAGATTTCTTTCCTTCTGCTAACCCTGGAGTTCTTCATTTCTTCCTTCTCTAGTTGCTTTAGGTGTAAAGTTAGGTTATTTCTTTGACTTCTTTCTTATTTCTTGATGTGAGCCTATATTGCTATGAACCTTCCCCTTAGCACAGCTTTTACAGTGTCCCATAAGTTTTGGGTTGTTGTGTTTTCATTTTCATTCCTTTCTATGCATATTTTGATTTCTTTTTTAAATTTCTTCTATGATTTGTTGGTTATTCAGAAGCATGTTATTTAGCCTCCATATGTTGGGATTTTTAATAGTTGTTTCCCCCCCCCCTCCCCTGTAATTGAGATCTAATCTTACTGCACTGTGGTCAGAAAAGATGACTGGAATGATTTCAAATTTTTTGAATTTACCAAGGCTAGATTTATGGCCCAGGATATGATCTATTCTGGAGAAGGTTCTGTGTGCACTTGAGAAAAGGGTGAAATTGATTGTTTTGGGGTGAATTGCTCTATAGATATCAATTAGGTCTAGCTGGTCCATTGTGTCATTTAAAGCTTGTGTTTCCTTGTTAATTTTCTGTTTAGTTAATCTCTCCATAGGTGTGAGTGGGGTATTAAAGTTTCCCACTATTATTGTGTTATTGTTAATTTCCCCCTTCATTCTTGTTAGCATTTGCCTTACATATTGTGGTGCTCCTATGTTGGGTGCACGTATATTTATAATTGTATCTTCTTCTTGGATTGATCCTTTGATCATTATGTAGTGTCCTTCTTTGTCTCTTTTCACAGCCTTTATTTTGAAGTCTATTTCATCTGATATAAGTATTGTGACTCCTGCTTTCTTTTGGTCTCTGTTTGCATGAAATATTTTTTTCCACCCCTTCACTTTCAGTCTGTTAGTGTCCCTTGTTTCGAGATGGGTCTCTTATAGACAGCATATACAAGGGTCTTGCTTTTGTATCCATTCAGCCAGTCTTTGTCTTTTGGTAGGGGCATTCAACCCATTTACATTTAAGGTAATTATTGATAAAAATGGCCCCGTTGCCATTTGGTTTGTTGTTTTGGGTTCACGTTCATACAACCTTTCTGTGTTTCCTGTCTAGAAAAGATCCTTTAGCATTTGTTGAAGAGCTGGTTTGGTGGTGCTGAATTCTCTCAACTTTTGCTTGTCTGTAAAACTTTTGAATTCTCCTTCATATCTGAATGAGATCCTTGCTGGGTACAGTAATCTAGATTGTAGGTTATTCTCTTTCTTTACTTTAAGTATGTCCTGCCATTCCCTTCTGGCCTGAAGAGTTTCTATTGAAAGATCAGCTGTTATCCTTATGGGAATCCCCTTGTGTGTTATTTGTTGTTTCTCCCTTGCTGCTTTTAATATTTGTTCTTTGTGTTTGATCTTTGTTAATTTGACTAATATGTGTCTTGGGGTGTTTCGCCTTGGGTTTATCCTGTTTGGGACTCTCTGGGTTTCTTGGACTTGGGTGGCTATTTCCTTCCCCATTTTGGGTAAGTTTTCAGCTATATTGAGTATCTTTTCATGGCCTTTCTTTTTGTCTTCTTTTTCTGGGACTCCTATGATTTGCATGTTGGGGCGTTTCACATTGTCCCAGAGGTCCCTGAGGTTGTCCTCATTTCTTTTTTCTTTTTTCCTATCTGCTTCATTTCTTTCCACCATTTTATCTTCTACCTCAAGTATCCTATCTTCTGTCTCTGTTATTCTACTGTTGGTTCCCTCCAGAGTGTTTTTTATCTCATTTATTGCATTATTCACTTTTAATTGACTCCTTTTTTATTTCTTCTAGGTCCTTGTTAAACATTTCTTGCATCTTCTAAATCCTTGTCTCCAGGTTATTTATCTGTAACTCCATTTTGTTTTCAAGATTTTGGATCACTTTTATTATCACTATTCTAAATTCTTTTTCAGGTAGATTCCCTATCTCCTCCTCTTTTGTTTGGCTTGGTGGGTATTTTTCATGTTCCTTTACCTGCTGGGTATTTCTCTGCCTTTTCATCTTATTTAGATTGCTGTGTTTGGGGGTGGCCTTTCTGTATTCTGGTAGTCTGTGGTTCCTTTTTATTGTGGAGTTTTCTCCCAGTGGGTGAGGCTGGATGGTTGCTTGTCAAGGTTGCAGGTTAGAGAAGCTTGTGTTGGTGGTCTGGTGGATAGAGCTGGATTTCTTCTCTCTGGAGTGCAATGGAGTGTCCAGTAGTGAGTTTTGAGATGGGTCTATGGGTTTGGTGTGTCTTTGGGCAGCCTGTATATTGATGCTCAGGGCTATGTTCCTGCGTTGCTGGAGAATTTGCATGGTATGTCTTGCTCTGGAACTTATTGGCTCTTGGGTGGTGGTTGGTCTCAGTGTAGGTATGGAGGCTTTTGGATGATCTCTTATTAACTAATGTTCCCTGTAGTTAGGAGTTCTCTGGTGTTCTCAGGTTTTGGGCTTAAGCCTCTTGCCTCTGGATTTCAGTCTTATTCTTTCAGTAGCCTCAAGACTTCTCCGTCCATACAGAACTGATAATAAAACTTCTAGGTTAATGGTGAAAGGATTCTCCACAGTGAGGGACACCCAGAGCGGTTCACAGAGTTACACGAAGAAGAGGAGAGAGAGGAAGGAGATAGAGGTGAGCAGGTGGAGAAAAAGGGGGGTTCAAGAGAGGAGTGAGAGATCTAGGTTGTACTCTGTTCCCTAAGTGTTCTCCACAGCCCAGAACACCCAGAGATTAACAGAATTGGATTAAGAAGAGAAGGGGGAGGGAGGAAATAGAGGTGATCTGGGGGAGAAAAAGGAGTGTCAAAAGGGGGAAAGAGTGATCAGACCAGTAATCACACACCTGAGTAAAAATGGGTACTGAAGGTTGGATTCTTAAATGTCCAAAATTGATATCCAATACTGAAAAACAAAGATTAAAAATCTAGAGTAGAGGTTAGACTCGTAAAAATATAATATTAAAAAACCACAAAAACACAAAAAAATTAAGAAATATATATAAAATTCACTTTAAAAATAGGGTCCTTTTTTTTTTTTTGGCCAGGTTATAGTTGGTTATAAAAATGAAAATTAAGGAGTAATAGAGGAGTAATAGAGGACTTTAAAAAAAGAGAAAAAAATTTTTTTAATTAAAAAAAATAGTAGTAGTAAAAATATATCTAGGAATTTCCCTGGAGCTGTTGTGGGCAGTGTGGGTTCAGTTTAATTTCAGATAGCTCCTTGTTCCAGCTTACACTTCTTGATATATATAGGCCCCTTCTGGTGTAGTTGGTGTTAACTACAGGGATTTTAACCTGTTGCACCTCTCACTTCTGAAGCGGTTCCCTTTGTTTATTTGGCTTCTGTTTGCAGGTCTCTTCAGTGTCTAATTTCCGCCCTGACACAGGCGGGTGGAGGTGGTCTCTTGTTTAGGTTCGCTTGTTCAGTCCTGCTGTGGGGAGGGAGGGGCGCTGCACACAGATATCACTGGTGTGTGTGGGGAGCACTTGCACTGTTCCGGCTACACTGGATTTGACACCGCTCGGGGCGGGTGTATGTACTTTTCCCGCCTACACTTCCCAGGCTCCAGGCTGCTCTCCAGGGAGCAGGCCCTGAGTTGCGTGCACTTCCCAGGCTTAAGCCGCTCAGATTCAGGTTTTCGGAAATTCCGCAAAGACGCTGATTCAGTTGGGCCTGCGTTTTGTGCCTTCTGCCCCCAAGCAGCTCAGGCAGCCAGGAGCCGGAGGAGCACACTCTCCCCGGGTGAGGTGCGCTTTATCCCCTCCGCGGTCCCAGCCTCAGTTTCCCAGCGCGCCGGTGGGGTGCGCCTTGTGTCCCTTCTGGGAAGCTGATTTCTGGCTGCAGAAATCCTCCCAGTGGATGTCGATCATCCAGAATCTCAGGAAGTCTTTGGTTAGAAGTTGGAAGCCTGTTTGCAGTTTGGTTGGGGTGCCGTCTCTGGGGCCGTGTTTGCCCCTTTCCCCTCCCCCCTGCCTCCTGCCTCCGGCGGGGGATGGGCTGGTCCATTGCCGGCTAGCTCTTCTCTGGTATTCGCTCAGTCCTTCGTTCTGGAAACAGGCAGGTAGTGCCTAAGTTTAGGGCTTTTCCCAAGTTAATTCTCTCTCTTTTGCTATCCCACAGTTTAAGTTGCTATCTCATGGTTGTTCCCTCCGATTGCACTCGGCATTCAGGCCTGGTCCTTACCCTAAGCAATGCCACCAGCTCCTCTCTGTTCCGCCCCCACTTGCTGGTGGCGGATGGGAATGTCTGGGGTACTTTTCTGTTGGGAGTTGCTTTTAGGCATGTAATCTGTAGGTTTTATTTATTTTCCCTCTCAGTTACGTTGCCCTCCAAGATTCAAAAACTTCCCCCAGACCCGCCAGTGAGAGGGTTTCATGGTGTTTGGAAACTTCCTCTATTAAGACTCCCTTCCTGGGATGGATCTCCATCCCTAACTCTATTGTCTCTCTTTTTATCTTTTATATTTTGTCCTACCTCCTTTCGAAGACAATGGGCTGCTTTTCTGGGTGTCTGATATCCTCTGCTAGCAAACAGAAGTTGTTTTGTGGAGTTTGCTCAGCGCTCAAATGATCTTTTGATGAATTTGTAGGGGAGAAAGTGGTCTTCCCGTCCTATTCCTCCACCATCTTAGCTCCCTCCCTCTGAAATTTTCTATAATGTATGCCTTTTGGTTTGCAAACTAAAGGAAGGAATAGACTACTATGTTAAAAAAGAATATAAGTATATATAATGGGACTCATATATATTTTATAATTGTTCCCATTATATATATACAATGTTCCATTGTGTGTAATGGGAATAATAATAATTTTGTCATAAATATTACTTTTCACCAGTAAAATAAAAGACAAACAATTTGCAAAGAAATCATTAATTTTCAAAATGGAATTCTTTTAATTTGCATTTGGTGATTATTATATAATTTCAGTTTCTACACACACATATGAAAATTTAACAGAACAAAGTTTTAAAAACAACATATGATGAAATTAATCTTTAACCTTAATACATAACACTGTTTGGGTCACTAAATACTTTCTTTTAAAATGCAATTTGAATGGCTTATCTTAAATTAGCTAATTTAGAGTAGTTCCAAATTTTCCTCTTTAGGTTTTCTTAATTTTAGGTTTGCTGCCAGCCATGTTTAGGAAAAATTCAGTCCAAAAAATGCATCACATCTTAATTTTGTCTCTATTTTTAAGTAGTATGAGTTCTAAAGCATTAATAAAAGATTTTTAAAGTGCATTCTTCATATTATATGCCCCTTTGGGTATATTTAGTATTCATAAATGATCATATTAATTGCCTCTGTAGTTGGAATTTTCAACATTTATGACATACTCAAATTATCCCTTCAGATATGCTATAAGGCAATTACTTTGGTAATAAGCATATTGCATACCCTCTGTTTTCTCAGGATCTTCTCTCCCAGAGGAAAAGGAAATACCATGTATTATAAGTTTATGAAAACCATTGCTGAATATTTCTTTGGTCCTCTGTAGTTTTATGACAAAGCCTCGGGTTTCCATCCATTCTCACTAGTGATGATCAGTTTTTTAACTTAATTTTTTAATTATCTTAGCAGTTTAGATGGCAAGGCCTATAGTAATACTGCTAGTATTATTTTGACATTTATAATCTGTAACCTTGGCAAATAATTTAGCTTCTATGTTTCTCTCTTACCTCTTTAATATATTAGGAGACAAAAATGGTATCTAGTTCACGGCCTATTATGAAGACAACAAGTTGAAACTCTGATGGATAGCTATGCTGATTGCTGTGTTTACACAGTGCATGTATGCTTGCTGCTAGAGGGTGTCCACATTTCTTGGCCTGTAATCTTCTTTCCGTATCTTCAAAATCAACAACTTTACATCTCTGACATTACTTCTCTTCTCACATCTTTTTCTCTTACCACAGCTCAGAAAGGACTGTTTTAAGAATTTATCTCATTAGATGGAGCCCACCTGGTAATCTAGGATAATCTCTCTATTTCAAGATATTTAGCTAAGTAGCAAAGATCCTTTTGTCATATCAGATAACAGATTCAAACATTCTGGGTATTAGGATATGTACAGTTTGGAGGAAGTCATTATTCTACTGACCAATTCAATTTTTTTTTTTTATCCTTTGATTCTTCCATATGAATTTAAGGAGCAGTTTTTGAAGTTCTACATACACATAAAGGAGGTGTTTATGGTTAGGATTATTGGTTTCCCTGGTGCTTCAAATGTTAAAGAATCTGCCTGCAATGCGGGAAACTCGGGTTTGATTCTGGGTTGGAAAGATCCTCTGGTGAAAGGAATGGCTAACCATTCCACTACTCTTGCCTGGAGAATTCCATGGCCAATGGAGCCTGGATCCTATAACAGGGTTATAGTTCAAATATTTGGAGAGGGTTCCAAAGGTGGAATAAAAAAATAAAAAAATCCTGAGCTTGTAGATAGTCGACATTTCTGGGCTTGTTTCTAAACACTGAGATTTGTGAATGGTTCCTTCAGTTATCTCTCAGTAATTAGTCATGCGAATTTAGCAAAAATAGTAAGGATGCTGTCATGGGTTGAATTGAGTCCCTCCAAGTTTCGTAGGTTGAAACTCTTTCCTCTAGTACCTCAAAATGTGTAGAGAGAAGGTCTTTAAAGTGGTAATTAAGTTAAAATGAGATGTTTAAGGTAGGCCCTGGTGCAATCAGACTGATGTCCTTAGTAGTCAGGGAACTGAGGGTGCAAAGGTGATGCACACAGCAAAGATACCATGTAAGGACACAAAAAAAGGCAGCCATCTGTAAGGCAAGTAAAGAGGAGGCATTTGAAGTATCTGAATCTGTCAACACCTTGATCTTGGTTTTCTAGCCTCTAAAACTGTGAGAAAACACAGTTCTGATTTTGAAGACACCCAGTGTTTAGTATTTTGTTATGGCAGGCCCAGCAAACTAATACAGATGTGAAGTACAATAAACAGCTGTTCAGAATGAAATTGTTACAATCAGTTTAAAAGCAACTTGGAATTAAATGCTAAAGCCTAAAATACTGCAGCTTTTACTTTGCAGTTCCATTCCCTGACATATGGCCCCCAAATTGCTTGCACACGTGAAAACGGAACACATTTACAATGATGTGCATATGATGTGTTGTTCACATCATTCGAATCTTCACTCAGAAGTCATAATCCCAGAACAGCCTTCCCTGATCAATCAATGTAAAATA
Source organism: Cervus canadensis (assembly GCF_019320065.1). Taxonomy (NCBI): domain Eukaryota; kingdom Metazoa; phylum Chordata; class Mammalia; order Artiodactyla; family Cervidae; genus Cervus; species Cervus canadensis. Next base: position 64,105,910 of record NC_057398.1, on the reverse strand, counting down.
GCTTTGCTCACCCCCTCCCCCAAACTCCAGCACAAAAGCTTCTAATGTGTCATAAACCACTTATTTAATTCATTGATTATATGTGAAAGTGTGTGTTAGTTGCTCAGTCGTGTCTGAGTCTTTGTGACCCCATGGACTGTGGCCTGCCAGGCTCCTCTGTACATGGAATTTTCCAGGCAAGAATACTGGAGAGGGTAGCCATTTCCTTCTCCAGGGTATCTTCCCAACCCAGGGATGGAACCTGGTCTTCTACATTACAGGCAGATTCTTTACCATCTGTGCTACCAAGGAAGCTCTTTATTTATATATCACACTTTAAAATTTGCATGTAAGTTCCTTATGGCCTGTGATTTTTGTTTGTTTGTTTGTTTCACTGCTTCATGTTCAAATCCAAAGATACTTGCATAAGTGAGGTGCTTCATAAATTAATTAAACAAATATCTGAAAAGGAAAAATTATATTATTTGCTAATAACCTGGTCAATGAAAGTTTTCTGAAAAGTGTTTTATTGAATCTGACTTGTATATGTTGACAAATATTAAGGATGTACTAATACAATAAAATCAAATTTTGAAATAGGAGCTCTTCTAAATGCCAGTGGGAATGAAATTTGTTGAAACTACATTATAGACCAAATTGACAATAAAATTAAAAACTTGAATACCCAAAGATTGAACAATTCTATGACAGATTTGTTCTTTAAAGAAACTCTCACTGTTGTTAAATGAGATGGGAAAAAAAGTTGTCAGTGAAAATCACTTAAGAATTAGTCAGCTCTAAAATTGATAACTAAAGTGTGATATTTCTTACAAAGATATGATAATGTACAATAATTAATGAGTGTGCTAAATCTATTTGAAGGGGCATAAACAGTTCCTGTGAACACACTTGTATGTAGAGAAAAAGTAAGTTGTGGGATAGTATATAAGTATGCCATTAATATGAAAAATAGCTTCATACATTGCTGTTTTATAAGTTTCTGTGTACATATAGAAATTATTAAAGCAGGAGCATACCAAAGGCACACTAAATTCATCATATAGAATATAGAGCACTACAAATATATCAGTAATGCTTTATTTCTTGTATTTAAATGTTCTGGGACTATTACGATGTGCTGGGATATTCTTCATTGGACTTTCTATATTACTCCCTACCCCTAACCACTACTCTGCATTTAGGGTAGTAAATGCAGGAGGTTGATATTTACATGTCATATCAGTGGATTTATTTGCCATCCCTTGTCTTTTTTTTTTTTTTTTTGAGTTTGGCTGACACAGAGCATTGGCAAGAGGTTAGGTTGCCTGTCCCACTCTTAGTTCTTATGCCAGGAACACCACATCAGAAATTTTAAAGGGAGTATTTATGGTCATGACATTCCATTCAGTTGTCTGTCTGACCAGAGAACTTATGTTTCAGCAATTAACACTATTTGCTGATAATACTTATATTCAATCGTGTTACTCTGTCATACTGAAGCAGTTAGACTTTTTTTTTTTAGCAGTTAGACTTTTATAACAGTAGAATCATCTTTTTAATACTCAATTATGATAGTAATGGGGAAACAATGGAAACAGTGACAGACCTTATTTTCTTGGGCTCCAAAATCACTGCAGATGGTGATTGCAGTCATGAAATTAAGACACTTGCTCCTTGGAAGAAAAGCTATGACAAACCTACGCAGCATATTAAAAAGCAGAGACATTACTTTGCCAACAAAGGCCCATATAGTCAGAGCTATGGTTTTTCCAGTAGTCAGGTATGGATGTGAGAGTTGGACCGTAAAGAAGGCTGAGCGCCAAAGAATGAATGCTTTTGAACTGTGGTGTTGAAGAAAACTCTTTAAGAATCCCTTGGACTGCAAGGAGATCCAACTAGTCAATCCTAAAGGAAATCAGTCCTGAACATTCATTGGGAGGACTGATGCTGAAACTGAAGCTCCAATACTTTGGCCACCTGATACGAAGAGCTGACTCATTTGAAAAGTCCCTGATGCTGGGCAAGATTGAAGGCAGGAGGAGTAGGGGACGACAGAGGATGAGATGGTTGGATGGCATCACCAACTCAATGGACATGAGTTTGAGCAAGTTCTGGGAGTTGGTGAAAGACAGGGAAGCCTGGTGTGCTGCAGTCCATGAGGTCACAAAGAGTCAGACACAACTGAGCAACTGAAAAACAAATGATAGTCCTGAATACAACACCTTTTGATATTAAAATACCACACCTTTTGGTGTTAAAATACAACATTTTAGGGTAGCTTATATAATCTGAATCAATGACTAATGCGGTCCTTTTCTGCATAGTCAAAATGAATGTATTTGGAAACAATAGAAATGGAAATTGCCTCTATTTTTAACATAATGCTCAGTTTTAAGTTTTTTCTATATCTTCAAACAATCTACTTGCAAAGTTGTACTTCATCTTCCTGTTACTGACTTTTGTCCCTGTTTATTAGACTTTGGGCTTCCCGTGTGGCACTAGTGGTAAAGAACCTATGTGCCAATGTAGGAGACATAAGAGAGGAAGGTTCAATCCCTAGGTCCAGAAGATCCCTTGGAAGAGGGCATGACAACCCACTCCAGTATTCTTGCCTAGAGAATCCCATGAACAGAGGAGCCTATTGGGCTATAGTCCACAGTGTCCCAAAGAGTTGGACATGACTGAAGCAACTTTGCATGCATGCATTTAGACTTTATATTACCAGAATAAATAACAATTATGTAATTCAGTTGAAAATTGAAATATCTTCTTTTCCATAGCATGAAAAGGGTTAAGGGCATTACATGAGTGGACTATGTAAGTGAATTTAAATTTTTAGAGGAAACAGAATAAAGATTATCTAGTAGATGATCTGAGCATGGAAAACTGTTCTGACCTTAAGTGGTCAGACCATCAGCTGCATTTCCCTCCCAGTTCTGAGTACAGGTAAGATGTTGTGTTGTTCAATTGCGAAGTCATGTCCAACTCTTTGTGACCTCATGCACTTCAGCAGGCCAGGCTTCTTCATCCTTCACTATCTCCCAGAGTTTGCTCAAATTCATGTCCATTTGCTCAAATTCATATCTAACCATCTTATCCTCTACCACTCTCTGTGATGCGTTAATCACTCAGCCATGTCCAGCTCTTTGCGACCCCATTGACTATAGCCAGCCAGGATTCTCTGCCATGAAATTCTTCAGGAAAGAATGCTGGAGTGAGTAGCCATTCCCTTCTCCAGCGGGTCTTCTCAACCCAGGAACTGAACCCTGGTCTCCTGCATTGTAGGCAGATTCTTTACTGTCTGAGCCTCCAGGGCCACCCTCTACGGTGACCTCCAAACACCAACTGTGGAAAGTCCTCTACTCCAAGCATCTATGTCTGCTGTCAGTTCTTCCTGCAGTTTTTCTCTCTTCACCTAGGCACGGTAACTGCTTCTACATTTATTCTTAACAGCATATTTTTTTTTCTGTCATTTAGTAATTATATAATCAATTATCTGTGGTATAATTATCTCCCTTTGAAATAACTGGCATTAAGTAGATGCCTCAAGTTAACTCCTATTGCAGATCCCAGATTTTATGATACGATCTCCACTGGAATTAAAAGTGTGTTAAAATGTTCTTCAAATGTGTTTTTTTCCCCCCTGATTATAAGTAGTTTTATTATATTTCTATTTCAGAATCTAAAACTGCCTTGAAATGTCATGATTTCCATATGTCAATACCTTGATTTATATGTCTATCAAATATATATTTCATGGGAAATTTACACTGTTACTCCAGAAGTTGCTCATTATATTAATGCACTCATACCATATGTAGCACAATCAGAAATCACTTTGTCTGAAATTATTGACTTAACTATCACATCTGCTTGAAAATAATGTAAAATATACTTCTGCTGATGCCTAGCATTTGACCAAAAGCCCCTAATTAAGAATCTGTAGTGAATATATGAAGCTCTTACAATAAAACCATCTAGAATATATATATTACTGAAATTGGTTAAAAAAAAAAAGCTTCTTTTTAATCAGCTTCATTAGCTGTGGACTGAAACTACGTACTGAAATATCTGGATAAGTTACCTACCATCTGTCTGTATTCCTTAATTTCTTTGTACATAAAATATAAATAATAAAAGTACTCACCCTTGGTTTAATGTTTAGATTATGGAAGTGTTAAGACTGGTGTCTTGTATTTAGTAAGTATTGTGTTTATTACTACTAATGTTTGTAAGAAGGGGAAGACAGAGGATGAGATGGTTGGATGGCATCACCAATTCAATGGACATGAGTCTGGGTAAACTTCAGGAGTTGGTGATGGACAGGGAGGCCTGGAGTGCTGCGGTTCATGGGGTCGCAAAGAGTCAGACACGACTGAGCAACTGAACTGATACTGACTGTATTGTCTTTACTGCCACTACTAACATTGCTAATCAAAACAATACTGTGTACTTGGGGATAGTTTAAATAATTCCTGCTAAAGTTTCAGTGTCTCAGTTCCTTAAAGAAAATGTTCAAAACTTTAAAATGTTATGAAATATTATAGATGCCTTGAAAGAGACAATGTGAACAAACTGGTCATTTTAAAAATGTTTTCTAGTAGTCTCTCCAAATCTAACAATAATTCTAAGTCTTATTAATTATTAATGAGGTTCAGTGCTATTTTAAGACTAAAGAAAACTATGTTCCTATTAACATAAATGAAGTTGGAGAACAAGTTTTAATGGAAATAATGAGTGGGAACATTGATATATGTAGTTATATGTGGTTACCCACACAATATCTATACACTGTCTTCTCTGCTGATAACAGAATACCAGTTAGGGCAGTGGAAGAGGTGGACAATAATTTACTCAATTAAAAATGTTCAGTGTTGGGAATTCCTTGGTGGTCCAATGATTAAGACTGCAAGTTTCCACTCCAGGGGTGCAGGTTTGATCCCTGGTCAGGGAAATAAAACCCTGCAAGCTGTGAGGAATACAGCCAAAGAAATGAAAAACAATAAAATAGACTAAAAGCTTATTTAAAAGAATAATATATATTTTCATTGTTTTGAAAAATAATCAGCCTTGCAAACACTTTTACTTTTATGCTTGATCATGTGCCACAAACCTAATGATATGCAAGCGAGGTCATCTAATAAAGTTTGTTAAAAGGGGCCAACTTTGCCAACATGCACATTCTCAGCATTAATTTTCTCATTAGTCTCAGCTGAGACAAAGTCAAGATGCCTAGGTTTATAGAAAATGGAGAAGAATTAAAAAGTACAAAAGAACAATCACCAGTATAATTCCTATAAGGAATTCCAAATGCATTTCTTAAGATTTCCTGTCATAATTCCTGAAGCTGTGAATATGATGAGATATGTCATCCACAAGTTTATCAAATTACAAGAGGGAATTTGTATGTGTAAATAAATTTCCTAATCAATTGACTTTTGGTGTTTTCAAAGAGAAGAGTTTGGGGAAGGCACAATCTAATCACAAGAGCCTCTTATATGCTGAGCATTTGGTTGGCTTCTATTTTCTGATAGGTATTTGTGTTTTCTTCTTCAATATTTACAGTTAATTATTAGTGAAACCATCTGGTACTGGTGTGTTTTTTGGAAAGCTTTTAAATTTTGATTAATTTGAATTCAATTCAGTTCAGTTCAGTCGCTCAGTCATGTCCAACTCTTTGTTACCCCATGAACCGCAGCACACCAGGCCTCCCTGTCCATCACCGACACCAGGAGTCCACCCAAATCCATGTCCATTGAGTTCATGATACCATCCAACCATCTCATCCTCTGTCGTCCCCTTCTCTTCCTGCCTTCAATCTTTCCCACCAGAGGGTCTAATCCAATGAGTCAGCTCTTTGCATCAGGTGGCCAAAGTATCAGAGTTTCAGCTTCAACATCAGTCCTTCCAATGAACACCCAGGACTTATCTCCTTTAGGATGGACTAGTTGGATCTCCTTGCAGTCCAAGGGACTCTCAAGAGTCTTCTCCAACACCACAGCTCAAAAGCATCAATTCTTTGGCACTCAGCTTTCTTTATAGTCCAACTCTCACATCCATACATGACCACTGGAAAAACCAGAGACTTGACTAGATGGACCTTTGTTGACAAAGTAATGTCTCTGTTTTTTAATATGCTATCTAGGTTGGTCATAACTTTCCATCCAAAGAGTAAGCGTCTTTTAATTTCACGGCTGCAATCACCATCTGCAGTGATTTTGGAGCCCAGAAAAATAAAATCAGCCACTGTTTTCACTGTTTCCCCATCTATTTGCCATGGAGTGATGGGACCAGATGCCATAATCTTAGTTTTCTGAATGTTGAGCTTTACGCCAACTTTCTCACTCTACTCTTTCACTTTCATCTAGAGGCTCTTTAGTTCTTCTTTACTTTCTGCCATAAGGGTGGTGTCATCTGCATATCTGAGGTTATTGATATTTCTCCTGGAAAGCTTGATTCTAGCTTGTGCTTCTTCCAGCCCAGCATTTCTCATGATGTACTCTGCATATAAGTTAAATAAGCAGGATGACAATACACAGCCTTGACATACTCCTTTTCCGACTTGGAACCAATCTGTTGTTCCATGTCCAGTTCTAACTGTTGCTTCCTGACCTGCATACAGGTTTCTCAAGAGGCAGGTCAGGTGGTCTGGTATTCCCATCACTTGAAGAATTTTCCACAGTTTCTTGTGATCAAAGTCGAAGGCTTTGGCATAGTCAATAAAGCAGAAATAGGTGTTTTTCTGGAACTCTCTTGCCTTTTTGATGATCCAGCAGATGTTGGCAATTTGATCTCTGGTTCCTCTGCCTTTTCTAAAACCAGCTTGAACATCTGGAAGTTCATGGTTCACATATTGCTGAAGCCTGGCTTGGAGAACTTTGAGCATTACTTTACTAGCATATGAGATGAGTGTGATAGTGCGATAGTTTGAGCATTCTTTGGGATTGCCTTTCTTTGGGATTGGAATGAAAACTGACCTTATCCAGTCCTGTGGCCACTACTGAATTTTCCAAATTTGCTGGCGTATTGAGAGCAGCACTTTCACAGCATCATCTTTTAGGATTTGAAATAGCTCAACTGGAATTCCGTCACCTCCACTAGCTTTGTTCCTAGTGATGCTTTCTAAGGCCTGCCTGACTTCATATTCCAGGATGTCTGGCTCTAGGTGAGTGATCACACCATCGTGATTATCTGGGTCATGAAAATCTTTTTTATACAGTTCTTCTGTGTATTCTTGCCACCTCTTCTTAATATCTTCGGCTTCTGTTAGGTCCATACCATTTCTGTCCTTTATCGAACACATCTTTGCATGAAATGTTCCTTTCTTATCTCTAATTTTCTTGAAGCGATCTCTAGTCTTTCCCATTCTATTGTTTTCCTTTATTTCTTTGCATAGATTGCTGAGGAAGGCTTTCTTATCTCTCCTTGCTAGTCTTTGGAACTCTGCATTCAAATAGGTCTATCTTTCCTTTTCCCCTTTGCTTTTCACTTCCCTTATTTTCATAGCTATTTGTAAGGCCTCCTCAGGCAGCCATTTTGCATTTTTTGCATTTCTTTTTCTTGGGGATGGTCTTGATTCCTGTCTCCTGTTCATTGTCACAAACCTCCATCCATAGTTAATCAGGCACTCTGTCTATCATATTTAGTCCCTTAAATCTATTTCTCACTTCCACTGTATAGTCATAAGGGATGTGATTTAGGTCATACCTGAATGGCCTAGTGATTTTCTCCACCTCATTTTCAGTCTGAATTTAGCAATAAGAATTCATGATCTGAGCCACAGTCTGCTCCCAGTCTTGTTTTTGCTGACTGTATAGAGCTTCTCCATCTTTGGCTGCAAAGGATATAATCAATCTGATTTCAGTGTTGACCATCTGGTGATGTCCATGTGTAGAGTCTTCTCTTGTGTTGTTGGAAGAGGGTGTTTGCTATGACCAGTGCGTTCTATTGGCAGAACTCTATTAGCCTTTGCCCTGCTTCATTCTGTACTCCAATGCCAAATATGCCTGATATTCCAGGTGTTTCTTGACTTCCTACTTTTGCATTCCAGTCCCCTATAATGAAAAGGACAACTTTTTTGGGCGCTAGTTCTAAAAGGTCTTGTAGGTCTTCATAGAACTGTTCAACTTCAGCTTCTTCAGCATTACTGGTTGGGACTTTCACTTGGATTACTGTGATAATGAATGGTTTGCCTTGGAAATGAACAGAAATCATTCTGTCATTTGGGAGATTGCAACCAAGTACTGTATTTCAGACTCTTTTGTTGACTATGAAGGCTACTTCATTTCTTCTATGGGATTCCTGCCCACAGTAGTAGATATAATGGTCATCTGAGTTAAATTCACCCATTCCAGTCCATCTTAGTTTGCTGATTCCTAGAATGTGGATGTTCACTCTTGTCATCTCCTGTTTGACCACTTCCAATTTGCCTTGATTCATGGACCTAGATTCCAGTTTCTATCTAACTCTATATCTACTAATTTGAATAGATATAAAGTTATTCAGGGCTTCCCAGGTGGCACTAGTGGCAAAGAACCTGCCTGCCAATGCAGGAGACAAAAGAGCCATGGGTTTGATCCCTGCTTTGGGAAGATCCCCTGGAGAAGGAAATGGCAACCCACTCCAGTATTCTTGTCTGGAGAATCCCATGGACAGAGGAGCCTAGTGGGCTGTAGTCCGAGGGGTCACAAAGAGTCAGACATGACTGAAGTGACTTAGTGCTAACTAGAGTTATTCAAGCTGTCAATTCTTAAAGATTTTCACCTTTCAGGTTATAATAATATAACCTTGTATCCTGTTGTACTGAAGTAGACAAGCTCATATAACAGAAGGATTGTCTATTCAACACTCAGTTATGACAACTCCGTAGGCAATACTTTGTGGTATTAAATTGTCACAGTAAAAAAGCAGTTTACATAGTTTCAATCTATGACTAATATGTGGTGCTTTTTTCTCATAACCAAAATGAATGCAAACAAGTTTTGAAAATGTAAGTTTTTCCCTTTGGGAGCTATGAGGTGTGCCTTTCAAGTTGCTTGTTCTATTCATCTAGGTTTTCAAATTTAAGGACATACATTTGTTCATAGTATTCACTTATACTTTTAATGTCCACAGGATTAGTGAGATTAGTAGTGATGCCGCTTTCATTTTAAATATTACTAATTTGTATTCCCCTTCTGTCTCTCTCCTCCCTCATCTCTTCATCCTCTCTGTTTTTATTAGCATATTTAGAAATTTTTTGACCTTGTGAAACATTTCAATAATCAGATTTTAGTATTAATTTATTAATTGATTTCCTATTTTCAATTTCATTGATTTCTCTACATATTTTTACTGTTTTATTTCTTCTGCTCACTTGAGGTTGAATTTGCTCTTCTTCCTCTAGTTGTATACATTAGAAGTTTCAGTTCATTGCAATTCAGTTGCTCAGTCATGTCTGACTCTTGTGACCCCATAGAATGCAGCATGCCAGACTTCCCTGTCTATCACCAGTGCCTGGAGCTTACTCAAACTGATGTCCATCAAGTCGGTGATGCCATCCAACCATTTCATCCTCTGTCATCCCCTTCTCCTCCTGCCCTCAATCTTTCCCAGCATCAGGGTCTTTTCTAATGAGTCAGCTCTTCGCATCAGGTGGCCAAAGTATTGGCGTTTCAGCTTCAGCATCAGTCCTTCCAATGAATATTCAGGACTAATTTCTTTTAGGATTGACTGGTTGGATCTCCTTGTTAGAAGTTAAGATTTTTTTATTTTAGATTTTTCTCTAATATATGTATTCAATGTTCCCTCTGTACACTATTTCACTAAAAGCACAATTTTTCTTTTTTATTTTAATTTAGTTCAAATTGTGATTTTTTTTTTATTTCTCTTGAGACAACTTTTATGACCATTGAAACAGATAAATATATAGCTTTTAGTTACATCATATTTGTGGATTTCCCAGGAATCTCTCTGACATTTAATTTCTAGTTTCATTCCCTTGTGGCCTAATAACACAGTCTGTTTTATTTCTATTCCTTTAACTCTGTTAAGTGCTATAGCTGATAATGTGGTCTATCTTGGGTAAATGTCCCATGTAAGCTTGAGAAGAATATATATATATATTTTTCTGTCTTTGAGTAGAATATTCTATAAATATCAGTCAGTTCAGTTCAGTCATTTAGTCCTGTCCAACTCTCTGTGACCTCATGGACAGCAGCATGCCAGGCCTCCCTGTCCATCACCAACTCCCAGAGCTTGCTCAAACTCATGTCCATCGAGTTGGTGATGCCATCCAACTCGTTGTCCCCTTCTACTCCTGCCTTCAATCTTTCCCAGCATCAGGGTCTTTTCAAATGAGTCAGCTCTTCACATCAGGTGGCCAAAGTACTGGATCTTCAACTTCAGCATCGGTTCTTCCAATGAATATTCAGGAATGATTTCCTTTAGGATGGACTGGTTAGATCTCCTTGCAGTCCAAGGGACTCTCAAGAGTCTTCTCCAACTCACAGTTCAAAAGCATAAATTTTTTGTCACTCAGCTCTCTTTATGGTCCAACTCTCACATCCACACATGACTACTGGGAAAACCATAGCTTTGATTAGACAGATCTTTGTCAGCAAAGTAGTATCTCTGCTTTTTAACATGCTGTCTAGATTGGGCATAACTTTTCTTCCAAGGAGCAAATGTTTTTTTAATTTAATGGCTGCAGTCACCATCTGCAGTGATTTGGAGCCCCAAAAATAGTCTCTCATGGTTTCCATTGTTTCCCCATCTATTTGTCATGAAGTGAAAAGACCAGATGCCATGATCTTAGTTTCCTGAATGTTGAGTTTTAGGCCAACTTTTTCACTATCCTTTTTCACTTTCATCAAGAGGCTCTTTAGTTATTCTTCACTTTCTGTCATAAGAGTGGTGTCATCTGCATATCTGAGGCTATTGATATTTCTCCATGCAATGTTGATTCCAGCTTGTGACTCATCCAGCCTGGCATTTCACGTGATGTACTCTGTATTTAAGTTAAATAAGCAAGGTGACAATATGAAGCCTTGTCATACTCCTTTCCCGATTTGGAACCAGACTGTTGTTCCATATCCAGTTCTAACTGTTGCTTCTTGACCTGCATACAGATTTCTTAGAAGGTGGTAAGGTGGTCTGGTATTCCCATCTCTTTAAGAATTTTCCACAGTTTGTTGTGATCCACACAGTTTTTAAGCCAATTTTTTCACTATCCTCTTTCACTTTCATAGTTGATGGATAATGTTGTTCAGGTGAAATATATTGTTATTGATTTTCTACTTAATCACTTACTGAAAGAGGATTATGAAAGTTCCAGCTATAGCAATGGATTTGTCATTTCCCCTTGCAATTCTATCAGTATTTCCTCATGTAGTTGGACATTGCATTATTAGATGCATACATATTTTGCATTGTTATATCCTACAGGTTGTTTGCATATGTATATGTTGGGGGAGGGGCAATTCCTTTATTTTTCTGTAATATTCTTCCTAATATTTTTATTATATTTGAATTCTACTTTGAAAAAAATAAACTGCTCCTGTTTCTTTTCATTACTATTAGCATGATGTATTATTCGTTATCTCTCTACTGTTTTTATTGAAGCATAATTGATTAACCCCATTGTATTATTTTCATGTGTACAGCAAAGTACACATTTTAACTCAGTTTTACCTATACATGTATCTTACAGAAAAACCTAAATGAACTTTTTGTCCAGTCCAATAGATATCCAGTTTTACTGGCACCATTTGTTGAAAAATTATTCTTTCAATAGTTTTCTGCTTGAAGTACAGCTGTTGAAAACCAATGTAAGAGCTCATTTCTGGACCCTGAATTACATTTCTTTGATCTGTACATCTATGCTATGCCAATACCACACTGCTTCAATGAATGAAGCTTTAGAAGTTTAAGTTTTTAAAGTGAGAAGTTTGAATCTTTGTTCTTGTGTTTCAAGATTTATCATGTTCCTCTGTGTACCTTGAATACTTGGCAGTTTATATGGAAAAGACTGCTTGAATTTTGATGAGATTATTTTGACTTGTTTAATCAATTTATGGAATATTTACATTTTAATAATATTAGTTCTTCTGAGCCATAAATATAGTATATCTTTCCCCTTACTTAGGTCTCTCTTAATTTTCTAATTTTTCAAATTTGTTAATTTTTGTGTTAAATCCCACACTTCTTTTGTTAGATTTATTTAAAATATTTTAGTCTTTCTAATGCTTGTAAATTCAATTGTTTTCTTCCTTTCATTTTCAAGCATTTATTTATTGTGTTTAGAAATATACTTAATGTTTTATATGTGTCTTGTATCTGGCAACTTTACTGAAATTATTAGTTTTGGTAGTCCTGTATATGAGTGTGTATGTATGTTTGTGTCTGTATGTATTCCTTGAAATTTTCTATATACAAGATAATGTCATCTGTGTGTCCAACTTTATATCTTCATTTACAGTCTGGATGTCTTCTATGTGTTTTACTTAACTAATTTATCTAACTTAAACCTCCAGTAAAATGTCAAATAGTAATGATTGAAACAGATATCCTTATCTTCTTTCTTAGGGAGAAAGAGTAGTCATTCACCATTAAATATAATATTGATATATTTGGTTGGTTTTACAGATGGTTTTTGACAGCTTAGATAGTTCCTCTTAGTGTGTTGGGTATTTTTATCATGAAGGTGTATTGAATTTGTTAGTTGGGTTTTGTTTCTTTTGAGAAAATTTGTTTCTTACCTCGTTCTATTAATAAAGTATATTCATATGTTAAATCAATCTTGCATCTTAAGATGACTCTCACTTGATCATGGTGTATAATCCTTTTACTATGTTTCTTGAGTCTTCATACTTTAAGAATGTTTTCATAAAGGATATTCCTTTATAGTTTTGTTTTCACTAACTAAGGAACAGACAGAAAGAAAAAGTGTCTCACTTTCTTCTTGGCTCCACATGCCAGGAATAGAACAAATGAAATAGGTTGATTGTGTGTATGTTTTAACTCAGATGCCACAGACTTTTTCTTGTCTTCATGAGATTTAGTGGGTGCTATCTCTTCATTTGCTAAGTGATTTTAGGGTGATTTCTGGAGACTTTTTCCTATACTGTCAGCAGTTACATGGTTGTTTCACTGGGGAAACATTCTGCCATGTTTTTAACATCTCTATTCTAAAAGTCAATCTCCAATTTTTATTCTTAAAAGATATTTTCAATTGATATGGAAAGTTATAATCTTGCCATCTACTGTCCATGATTTTCTGTTTAAAAACCAGCTGTATGTTTTCATTTTTCTCCTTTGAAGGTAATCCTTCTTCCATTCTCTAGCTGTTTTTTAATATCTTTTTCCTCTATATTCATGGTTTAGATTTCAAGAGTTGAACTATAGTTTCCCTAAATATGTATATGTGCCTGTTTGTGCCTGGAATATTATTTCTGCCCATTTCATTTGTTTGTTCCTTTGAGATCAAAGAATGTGTATATTAGTCTTAATACCTCAGTGCCCTATACCTCTGACACACTTCTTTCTAGTTTCTCCCTTTTTCTTTCTGTTTTAGTTTATTGTCTTCTACACACTTGTATTCTGATTCACAAGTATCCAATCTCGTTGTGTCCAATATCCTTTTAAGCATAATTATTTTTCCTTAACATTCACTATTTTATCAACTCTATTTTTATTGATTCAGATTTTCTTGTCATATTTTTCTTTTGAATATTTTACTTCCCCTTGGTTTCAGTCATGATGTTCTGTCTTCTGCCTCTTTTTAGTCATGAGGTCACTTTTTCTGCAGTGCCTTTGTTTTATCTATTCCACAGATTTAGTTTAAATAGTTCCAGTGATGTTCTCTTCCTTCTTGGAGGACTCAACATTGCTAAAAAATTAAAGAGACATCTTAATCTCATGGGGGACTGTTTGGATTCAAGGCTGGATTGCAGTCCTTGAAATTCTCGGTCACCTCTAGTTTGCTCATGACCCTTTAGGGTTTTCAGCTGACCATCTGGTGTTCTCTGCAGGGTTTTTCACTTGAGCAGGTCCAGAAATTTAATATTTGTCTCAACAACCTGCCCAAAATCTCAACTCTAATTTTCAGCACCCTTCTGTTATAGGATTGGGCAAAGGATCCTATGGAGGAAAGTCACCATTTGCTTGAGGTTACTCAAGTCTTTGCCACTCTGCTGGTTTGTTTCCCTCTCTCCCACAAGAGCCACCTGTAGGCCCAAGATAAAAGCTGCACTTGAGCTCAGGTTTCTATCTGAAGCTTTATTTCTTTCTGGAGTCTTACCCCCTTTAGTGTTTTTTGCCTTAGCTTCCCTGCTTCCTTCAAAAGACATTTTATAGTTGTCTGCCAGAGCATTTGTCTGCTGTCAGCAACTTCATCAGCAGAAAAGGATTTAATACAATGAATCTGGCACTCAGAAATGCATTGGAAACGTTGAAAGAGTGGTCTCCACGCTTGCATCCAGGATAAACACCAATGTCAACAGTGCTCATCTCGCTCTCCTCAGAGCAGCTTTTACCTCTACCTCAAGCAGATAGCTATGAAACCAAGAGGGGGACCCTGGAAATAATTGGCTTAAAGAATATCACCCCATAGATACAGTCAAGATACCAGAAACCTGATGATACCATCAGCGCTCTGGACCCTCCTGCAGCTACTGATTAAACATTATCTTGCTCCTGCAGACAAACAGATGAACCCCATCACCCATGGCTGTCAGGGCATTAGTCTTGGGCACAGGTAGTTAACTTTGGGCACAGGAAGTTAGTCACTCTGGCTTTCTTAATTTTAAGAGAGTGTTTGGAAATTCTATGTAGTGAGAATTAGTATAATGTAGTTTATTGTTCCTTCACTTAATATTAATAATGATACTTTAAAATTGAAAACTAAAAAGACATATATACTCCTTAAACTTCTCCAATTTGGAAAGGTTGAACTGATAGTCTACCAAAGTGTTCCTATTTCTAATATGTCTTTGATACACTAAATAATTTTTAACACAATCATTTTCATCATTTAAATTTAACAAGCAAACTATCTAGTAGATCCCCTGAGATTTCTAGAAGGGAATGCCGAAGACCCAGTTTCCATCCCTGGGTCAGGAAGTTCCTCTGGAGAAGAGAATGGCTACCCACTCCAGTATTCTTGTCGAAAAATCCCTGAAAAATGGACAGAGGAACCTTGCCTGAAAAATCCTGAAAAATGAACAGAGGAACCTGGAGGGTTACTGTCCATGGGGTCTCAAAGAGTCGGACATGAATGAGCAACTAACACTTCTTTATCTTTTGAGATAATCTCATAGATCCCCTGAGGTTTCTAGGAGGAATAAAAGTAAAGATACCTTGTGCTATACAGAGTGAAGTAAGCCAGAAAGATAAAGAACATTACAGCATACTAACACATATATATGGAATTTAGAAAGATGGTAATGACAACCCTATATGCAAAACAGAAAAAGAGACACAGATGTACAGAACAGACTTTTGGACTCTGGGGGAGAAGGTGAGGGTGGGATGTTTTGAGAGAACAGTATGTATATTATCTATAGGGAAACAGATCACCAGCCCAGGTGGGATGCATGAGACAAGTGCTCGGGCCTGGTGCACTGGGAAGACCCAGAGGGATCAGGTGGAGAGGGAGGTGGGAGAGGGGATCGGGATGGGGAATACATGTAACTCCATGGCTGATTCATGTCAATGTATGACAAAACCCACTGCAATGTTGTGAAGTAATTAGCCTCCAACTAATAAAAATAAATGAAAAAAAAAAAAGATACCTTGTGCTATTTTTATTTTTTGCAGCCTTACCGTTATCATTCTTGTGGTTATATATTAAAATTAGTGGATTTAAGAATAAATACTATTAAGCAGCTTGTTGTGGGGAGGGAGCAGATGAGCGGAGGTGACATATTCAGGCCTCCCATCCCACATTTTGTAACTAATGTCTAAGTAACAGCTGAGATCATTCATAGCACTGTGCGTGCACATCACAAGATACCTGCTTGGTCACAGGTTGGGTGCTGTAGGCACATGTGAGCTCCGCCTGGAAGGCGGGGGCATTACTGCCGCGTCCTCTGGGTCAGCCCGGGAGGAGAGAAGACAGCATGTCTGCTGCCACAGCTGCCGCACCAGCCACCGGAGAATATTGTCACGACTGCTCTGTCGGCCGGCGGAGAGGCCGTGTGGTGTTAGCTTATGCTCGGGCTGCCGCTACAGCTTCTGCGCCAGCCCGGAGAGGAGAAGCGCGTCCTCACTTCCTATGGCTCCTCGAGTCTCCCAGCCTCGTGGCTTCTGCCTTGCCTGCCCTGAGTTCAGCCCGCAGTGTGAACAGCAGGGCAACTGGCCTCATGAACAGGATCAGCAAGACACTTGTCTACGTTAGAATCTTTATAAAACAACTGCAAACTGTTTTTGAGTCAACTAAACTCTATAATGTGGCAGATACTTAAGTAATTTTAATATATTTCTTTCATTCTGTGTCCTTTGCCCATATTTTGTAATAAAAACTTTTCAATGACTTCTTATTGATACTTATAAAACTGCTATCTTTTAATTGTTAAAAAAAAATGAAAGTATCACCCATATTTTAATCTGGAAGTTAAGGTACTTTAAAAATGTTTTATTTCTCTGATTACTACTGGGCTAGATAAGAGGTTAGCAAATGCAGTCACTTGGCCTCGTTACAGAGTTTTAACAGTACACAATCACGTCCTTTAGTGTACTTACCTTCTGTGACTGCTTCCACACTGAAGGAGCTGAATCAGATTGTTACAACACAGATGTCTGGCTGGTAAAGACTAAAATATCTATCTCCTGGATTTTTGCAGAAAGAAAAACAAAATCAGTGATGCCTAGACTCCCAGTATCTTTTATTTAAACATTTGTGTTTATTTCTGTAAACTATCTATTTATACTGTTTACTGGTGGTGGTTGTTAACTCGCTAAGTTGTGTCTGACTCTTGCGACCCCATGGACTGTAGCCAGCCAGGCTCCTCTGTCTGTGGGATTCTCCAGGCAGTAATACAGGTGTAGGTTACCATTTCCTTCTCCAGGGGATCTTCCTGACCCAGGGATTGAACCTGCATCCCCTCCATTGCACACGTATTCTTTACCACTGAGCCATCAAGGATTATACTGTTTGCTCATTTTTAATTGGGATTATTATCCTTTTCTCATTGATTCATAGAAACCAGTTTTTTATTAAATATGTTACAAGTATTTTCTCCTCATATATTCATTTTATTTTTAAAATTTGCTTTAGGTAATTTTTTTGAACTATAATGTGAGGTTTTGACATACTGAAGTAAAACAATGTTTAATTTTCCCATTGCTTCTGTTATGTGTGTTTCTTAGGAAAATCTTCCCACAAATTAAATGACATATTATGTGACTACATTATTCTTTTTTTTTCCTGTAATTTGCAAGTTGTATTTTATCGATACTGTTTTGTGTATAGTGTAAGGTAGAAATACAGATTTATTTATTTTAAAATAAAGTTCAGTTACCACAACACTATATGCTAAACACTTGTCTTCCCACAGTAATTTAATGGTGAATGTTAAATCCTAACTACTCATTAATTACTACGTATTAATACATCAACACATCAGTAGTGCAGTTTTCATTTGCACTGCTAGATAGATTGTCAAATAACTTTGCTAAGTCAAACAAAATACTCTGTTCCTGATTTGTTGTTAACTGCATTGAATTAAAACTCAGGATTTCGCACTATTAAATGCTTTGATTAGGAACACAATATTACTTATTCAATATTATTTAAGACTTTCAAGAATGTTTTATATTTTTCTAGGTCTTAAATTTGGGCAATTCTGATATTTTTCAGAGTCTATACCTATTTTAAATTCATTGTTGGTTTATACAGAAATAATTAGTTTATACCTTTTATAGAGGTTGTTTTAGATCTCTTTTTAGATCCACTGTTATTGTTTGATGTATTAAATTGTATAAGCTGAGTTTTGATTATCCAATAAATTTCTTGTGTTTATCTTTTTAAAAAAACATTTACCTTTTTCTCCTTCAGTACATCCTGTTACCTCAGTATCTAATCATCTCTTTGACACTTCATTCTTGCTGATAGAAACACAACTAATATCTATGGAATTTTCTTTCTTCAAGCTCTAAGGTGTATTGATATTTCTCTAAGCAATCTAAGTTTTCTCTTATCCAAATGATGTTCATATGAACATGTGTGGAAGTTTTTTATGGATATATATGTTCATTCTCTTGGGTAAATACCTAGGAATGGACTTGTTGGGTCACATGATACGCCAGTTATCAATTTATTGTCTTCTGGCTCCAAATTCACCTTGCATTGTAAAAATTTCTCTATCAAAATTGAATCTTGAACTTTCAAAGTTTGTTTTTTTTTCTTACCTGCTGCCATGAGGCTCAGCTTTGTAAGTAGAGATGCTGGAAAACATCACAGAGGGAAGGAGTTCTTTTTCAGAACTATATTTGACCTAAATTAACCACTGAAAATTAAGAATTTAAGGTGTTATTCCATCATTTACCAGTATTTCTTCTATTAAACAAAACCATCCATACCATCACTTAGCAAAATGATTTTGATGTGCAGATATCTTTTCAACCTCCAAATATATTGCTTAATGCTCATAACAACCCTATGAAGTATAAGTATTATTGTTTTCCTCACTAAACAGATGAGCAAACCTGCACCTGAAATCACATATCTAGTAGAGATTGAAACAGTGCTTTGACCCAGATTACCCGATTCTCCCCTGCTATCCAGTAGAGCAGACTTTCACGTGGCTGGTACCTGTACCAGCATGGCCTTGAGTGCTGAGCAAGTATTGACTTCATTCTCATACCAATCCCACCAAGTAGGTGCTGTAATTGTTCCATTTCCAGATTTTAGATTGTAAGTGATGGAACTTGGAATATAAGTGTCATGACCTTTGCCTACCTTGTTCACATCTGTGTCACCGATGTCTGGGAGTGAGCAGGTCATCAGTAAGTAACGCGGAAGGAGTAATTGAAAACAATGGTCAAAGGCTGATGGATTCTTCCTTGTCATTTCCCCAGCATTCTGGGTGTGACAAAGGGTAGGTAGCATTCAGAAAGATTCCCTGTATACTAGTACCACTTTTCCATTCCTCTGTTCCTCTGTAGAAAATAATGGCCTTCTTCATGGCCTGTTGTTCTTCAAGGCATTTGACCTGTTTGATGTTCATCGCTTTGGAAAGGGAGTTACATTTTATTTTGCATGTGATTTTAAATTTGAGTTTAGTGTATCAAATACCGTTATTTCATGTACTGAAGGTAGCGAATCTGACTTAAGTGTTCTCAGTGTCTGCATTATATAGTTAAATTTCACATATGAGTGGCTTAGCTGGAAACACAGAAGCAGTAGATGTCTAGTAGATGTCTAGATGATATTAGAATTGTTTTTTTCATTAAAGCAGTATAAAGGGGAACTTTTATACAGAGGTAACTTCTCCTGTTGTTTATTTAATAGGCCAGGACTATTTTTCCATCTTTTGGTCTTTCATGTTTGAGGACCAGTCTTCTTTTCCTTTGGTATTCTCTATACCTGAAAATCACCTAATTTTTGAAAGCTGAGAATGTTCCGTTGCCTCTTTTGATACTTGGGTAGTTGACTTGCTGAAGATATGAATCACTGAAATATTTGATATTGTCAAATAACTCCTTTTGCTTGGATTTCAACAGATTTCAACAGATAGGTTGTTAGACTTCAGTGATATTTGTTATGCATACATTGTTTTAATGTCTGTTCCTAATACATGTGTGTACACACATATGTATAATAGGTGATGTTATTTCAAAAGGATCAGAAGGAAAAGGATAGAAATCATCTTTTCAAAAGTGACGTTCATCTATTTTGAAGTGATTGGGTATAAAATGAAACTTTTTACATATAAGAAATCATAAAAGAGTCAGGCAAATAGGTAGTCCTTGCTGACATAACTGCATTATGAAAATGAGCACATATTTAGAGGGGAAAAACCTAAAACTATTGAGAAGTTGGCTCTTATAATTTGGGTGCTAACATCTCATCAGAAATGTTTGAGAGTGACACTCCGTGTGCTTGAGAGTGACACTCCGTGTGATTTCTAAGATGTAATATTTTGATTATAAAATAAAAAACCAAGCAATGGATTGATTTGTTGGCCATGGAAATAAATAGCACAAACTTGAAATGGAAATATGAGGACTTTGATGCTGAAATGCAAAAAGTATGGGAAAGCTACCCTGCCCAGAAAGAGAGAATGTTTTTGTTCTCAGAAGCAGAAGTCTTAACACTATATTTTGAGTACCCTGAAAAGGTGCATACACTTAAAAAATGGCTTCAAGCCCCGTTGAAGAATAGATGTGCCTTGTAAATTGTGAGAGACAAGAAAAGATGGACAGCATTCAAAGAAGCTACAATAGGCATATTAGTCATTTTGTGTTCAGAAACTAATATTTTATTTATTCCTAGTATTTCAACAGTACGGGAAAAGACCCTGATGTTGGGAAAGATTGAAGGCAAGAGAAGGAGATGACAGAGGATAAGATGGTTGGATGGCATCACCCACTCAATGGAAATGAGTTTGAGTAAACTCCAGGAGTTGGTGATGGACAGGGAGGCCTAGCATGCTGCAGTCCATGGAGTCTCAAAGAGTCAGACATGGCTGAGTGACTGAACGGAACTGAATTCCTATTATAATGGCTTTTTTCCAATATAACCATAAAATATTAAGTTTTCAAAATTTTGAGTGAGGGTTTTAGTATAGTTATGTAATGTGATCTAAATTTCCATTTAAAACAAATAAAAATACTCTCCCAAATAACATTTTCACACATAGCCTGTCAGTTTAAGTCAGAAACCTCTATACATTTCTCCCTTCTGAGTTTTAATCTTCTGTTCAAGTCACTTACCTAGCATATTTACACTCAAATTTGTAATGTAAGCTCATTACATTTCTTTTTAAAATCTATCCTTCACAATCTAGATTAAGAATGATACCTTCTCACATAATTAATTACCCATGCCAGAAAACTATCTTTGCTGTTATTCTCTTATCAATCACAGAGTCAAATATATTATATAATCTTTTCATTTTTCATATCTTCCATGACTTTCCCGCCACAACTGATTTAATTCAGATTCTTATGATAACTCAAACACTATTGGTGGTCTTTCACCTTTCTTCCAGTCTTGACTTAGTAATATGTCCAAATGCAAGTTTGATCATGGGGCTTTCTTTCCCAAAGCATTATTGAACCTAAATTTAGATTTCTTAACAAATCAATTCAAAATTTAACACTTGATATCTCTTCTTAGCTCCTATTACACTGGTACATAATATGTATACATTCTTCCAGCATGCTAAGCTTTAAAATTCTCAGAATGTGTTATGATTTCTCAAATCTCTGGATTATTACATGGCAGTTCCTCTGGTGCAATAGCCGTTTGAGTTTCCTTGAGTAATTAAACTCTGCTCCTCTGGATTTCACTTAATGTTTCATCAATCCTCAAAAGTTTTTCCTATCTACCTATTTTTTAAGGTTTGATGTCTATTTTAAAGAGGTAATATCACCTAGTGATAGATCTATTGAAGTGTTTATGAAAGTGTATTTATTTCAATTTTCTGTTTAAATGCTTTCCCCCATTTGATCATCTTTAAGAAGATGCAGTTTTAAAAGACTTTTAAATCCTGGCATTTAACAAAATATATTTCACATAGAGTGTCACATTTTGAAAATATTCTTTTGATGAATAATCTGAAAAGGCTTGCCAACATAATAGCATAATACAGCATATCAAATGTATATTCGTATTTTCATCCCATGCACCAAAATAACAAGGTTTGTTTAATGTGTCCTAATACATGCCCTCTACTATATTTAGTCACTATTAAACAGTTAGACTTTAAAATAATCCTCCATAGACAAGATAAATAGGACACTGCAAGACTCCTGTAGGGCACTAAGGTGCCATAAAATAGATTAAATGAGAGACAAACTTTCAAAGAATGTAGAAGGTGAAGGACAGTACCAAGTTTTGTAAAGGAAAAATATTCTAGTTTATTCCTCACAATATGTTCCCTGGAGACAACAAAAACCTGAAGCCTGTTCTATGCATTGGGGAGAAAGAAATCAGAACTATATGCTTAGAGGAATATAGCTATAAACAAATAAATTGGTGATGTTTATTTTAAAACACATTTTTCATCCTTTTGGTTGGGTTTTGATTCCCACTATGATATTAAAAGTGGTCATTCACAACCTTTCAGCAACTCACCTCCAATCACATAGCTCAAGAGTGTAAGAACAACCACAGAAAACCTGTTGTGTGGTATAGATTAAAAATAAGTGTCATAAATAAATCAGTGAGTATTAAAATCAGAAGAGCAAATAATTTTTCAATGTTTTGTTTCTCAACTCACTGATCTTTTTTACATGCTCCATGTACTGGGTAATAGAAAAAAATAATTTTAGGCCAAGCATATAAAACTCAATAGAGACAGATATAGTAATGTTAAAATATCTTTATATTCTTAAGGTTATATTTAGCTGTGAAGACAAAAAGTTTTAACTGAGACGTAAGCAGGTAGAAGTTTCTTTCTCACTTACACTAGCTCAGAGGCCAAGGGACCCCTTCTGTGTGTTGACATCTTGACACCCAGGAACACAGGGTCCTTCTCCTCTGTTCTTCCACTTAGCAAGTCTTCACGTGTGCCTTCATCAAGTAGCATGAAGGACTGGAAATTGGAGAATTTTGTGGTTGCTGTTGCTGTGATTTTGGTGCTTCTTATTTTATGTTTGTTTGGCCACATGCAACATTAAATATCAGGGACTATGCTTTAATGAAGATGGAAAGAATGGGTATTGAGAGATAAAAGGGATTTAAATTCTCTTAAAGCAAGCATGTACTTACTTTGCAGCATTATATTCTTTGCAGCCAAAGATAGAGAAGCTCTATACAGTCAGCAAAAACAAGACCAGGAGCTGACTGTGGCTCAGATCATGAACTCCTTATTGCCAAATTCAGACTTAAACTGAAGAAAGTAGGGAAAACCACTAGACCATTCAGATAGGACCTAAATCAAATCCCTTACAATAATACAGTTCAGTTCAGTTCAGTTACTCAGCTGTGTCTGACTTTTAGTGACCCCATGGACTGCAGCATGTCAGGTGTCCCTGTTCTACACCAACTCCTGGAATTTACACAAACTCATGGCCATAGTGTCAGTGATGCCATCCAACCATCTCATCCTCTTCCAAATATACAGTGGAGGTGAAAAACAGATACAACAGATTAGGTCTGATAGACAGTGTGCCTGAAGAACTATGGGTGAAGGTTCATGACATTATACAGGAGGCAATGATTAAGAGCATCCCCAAGAAAAGGAAATGCTAAAAAGCAAAATAGCTGTCTGAGAGGTCTTACATATATTTAAGAAAAGAAAAGAAACAAAAAGCAAAGGAGAAAAGGAAAGATAGACCCATTTGAATACGGAGTTCCAAGGAAAATCAAGGAGAGATAAGAAAGCCTTCCTCAGCCATCAATGCAAAGAAATAGAGGAAAGCAATAGAATGAGAAAGACTAGAGATCTCTTCAGGAAAATTAGAGATACCAAGGGAAAATTTCATGCCAAAACGGGCACAATAAAGCACAGAAATAGTATTGACCTAAGAGAAGAAGATGTTAAGAAGAGGTGAAAAGAATACATAGAAGAGATATACAAAAAAATTTCTTCGTGACCCAGATAACCACGATGGTGTGATCACTCACCTAGAGCCAGACATCCTGGAATGTGAAGTCAAGTGGGCCTTAGAAAGCATCACTATGAACAAAGCTAGTGGAGGTGATGGAATTCCAGTTGAGCTATTTCAAATCCTGAAAGATGGTGCTGTGAAAATGCTGCACTCAATATGCCAGCAAATTTGGAAAACTCATCAGTGGCCACAGGACTGGGAAAGGTCAGTTTTCATTCCAATCCCAAAGGAAGGCAATGCCAAAGATTGTTCAAACTACCACACAATTGCACTCATCTCACATTCTAGCAAAGTAATGCTCAAAATCCTCCAGGCCAGGCTTCAACAGTACGTGGATGAAACCCAAGCTGGAATCAAGACTGCCAGGAGAAATATCAATAACCTCAGATATGCAGATGAGATTAACTGAACCCTTATAGCAGAAAATGAAGAGGAACTAAAGCGCCTCTTTATGAAAGTGAAAGATGAGAGTGAGAAAGTTGGCTTAAAACTCAACATTCAGAAAAGTAAGATCATGGCATCTGGTCCCATCACTTCATGGCAAATAGATGGGGAAACAATGGAAACAGTGAGAGACTTTATTTTCTTGGGCTCCAAAATCAATGCAGATGGTGACTGCAGCTATGACATTAAAAGACGCTTGCTCCTTGGAAGAAAAGCCATGATCAACCTAGACAGCATATTAAAAAAACAGACATTACTTTGACAACAATGGTCCATCTAGTCAAAGCTATGGTTTTCCAGTACTCATGTATGGATGTGAGAATTGGACTTAAAGAAAGGTGAGTGCTGAAGAATTGATGCTTTTGAATTGTGGTGTTGGAGAAGACTCTTGAGAGTCCCTTCAACTGCAAGGGGATCCAGCCAGTCAATTCTAAGGTAAATACATCCTGAGTATTCATTAGCAAAACTGATGCTGAAGCTGAAGCTCCAACACTTTGGCCACCTGATGCAAAGAACTGAGTCATTGGAAAAGACCCCAATGCTGGGAATAACTGAAGGCAGGAGGAGAAGGGGACAACAGAGGATGCGATGGTTGGATGGCATCACCAACTCAATGGGCATGAGTTTGAGTAAGCTCTGGGAGTTGGTGATGGACAGGGAGGCTTGGCGTGCTGCCGTCCCTGGTGTCACAAAGAACTGGACACGACTCAGTGACTGAACTGAACTGAACTGAAAACAAGCATGTTCTTTCCCTGAGTTCATACTTCTTTCACCTTCTTTTCTGTAAAATGATCGTTTGTTTGGCTCTAGGTGGAGATATGTGGCTTAGTAACATTTTAAGGGTGAGACAATATTTTTGATTACTATGCATCTTTGCAGAATTTTGCTGCAAATTGGTGGTTCCAGATAGTCTCCTGAAATTGTAGTTACTGAGCTGCAAGGAATATCTTTTGGTTACTCCGCTAAGTTTCAGTTCAATTCACTCACTCACTCATGTCCGACTCTTTGCAACGCAGCACACTAGGCTTCCCTGTCCATCACAAACACCTGGACCTTGCTCAAACTCATGTGCATTGAGTCGGTGGTGGCATCCAACCATGTTAACCTCTGTCATCCCCTTCTATTCCTGCCTGCAGTCTTTCCAAGCATCACGGTCTTTTCCAATGAGTCAGTTCCCATTTGGTGGCCAGAGTATTGGAGTTTCAGCTTCAGCATCAGTCCTTCCAATGAATATTCAGGAATAATTTCCTTTAGGATTGACTGGTTTGAATCTTCTTGCTGTCCAAGGAACTCTCAAGATTCTTCTCCAACACCACAGTTCAAAAGCATCATTTTTTTGACACTCAGCTTTCTTAATACTCCAACTCTTACATCCCTACATGACTACTGAAAAAAAACCATAGCTTTGACTAGATGGACCTTTGTTGGCAAAGTAAATTGCTAAGTTGCAACTGGTCTAATATAGATGTAGTTTCTCCAGATTTGGCTGTAGCTTGGGTTGTGATTTTAACCAAATTTGGGCTTGTGTCAGTCATACTTTTTCAACCCATCAAGCTAGGAGAATATCTTTCCCTGGCTGGAACCATATTATGAAAAATAAATCAATGTCCTCTATCATGTTCCAAGTTTCTACTTGTTGATGTATTAATAAGGTGAAAGGTTTCAATGGAGATAACAAATTTCATCTCATTATGGAATATCAGATACTTTGTTGTAGTCAGTATATACTTTCTCTTAAGCCTGCAAACCCAGAGGTTAAAAAAATACATGTTTTTAAAAGGAGACTACAATGTACTAATTTATTATTTATGAAGTCTGTACCTGATGAATATTAATGGAATAACTATAAATACAAGGACTAATTAAAATGCCATTTTTTTGTATAGCAAATGGACTATTTTTTATACTTTATTTATCACTTTCTTCAAATTGCATCCTAATATCAAGCTATTTTTAATTATTCCTTGGAAATTGTGAAAAGTTATCTAATAAAAAGCAGATTCTCAGGAAGGAAAGATATCCATATATACAAATTTTTATTCAAACTTTTATCTTTTTCTCTAAAGCATAGTCTTTTTAAAATGTCACATTCTTAAACTGTGTTTTTAACAACTGTGCATGTGTTAGGTTATTAAAGAAATATAAGGTTAACATATTAACATATAAGGAGGTTAGTAGAAGTCCATGCATGCATACTAAGTCACTTCAGTCATTTCTGACTCTTTGTGACCCCATGGGTGGTAGTTCGCCAGGCTTCTCTGTCCATGGGATTCTCCAGGCAAGAATACTGGAGTGGGTTGCCATGCCCTCCTCCAGGGGATCTCCCCAAACCCAGAGATTGAACCAGTGTCTGTTAGGTCTTTTTCATTGGCAAGCAAGTACTTTACCACCAGTGATGCCTAGATTGTCCAATTCCCCATTGATATCACTCATGCACATAGGCACAGACACAGACATGTAAATATAAACTTACTGATGTTTGTGGACCCATTTACATCTGATGGGTCTAAATGAAGATTGTGAGAACATTTTAAGAATTATGCTTTTCCATCTTCTATATTTACAAAATTCACAATTTAAAATGATATAATTGTATACAGAGAAAGGTGTTATTAATAAATGTGTAAAAGGAAATTGGCATAACCAAACCATAAATGAAGATTAATTTAGGAAAGTTACCTGGGTGCCAATATTGAAATTACAGTAAAAACTCAGAAAAACATGTTTGTGTTTTAGGATGAGCAATTTCTTTGAATCTGTTACATATGTTTATAGATTCATAAATATTTGACCACAATATATTTCAGCAGTTTTTTTACATTCTGCTTTTAACATATTCATTATTTTATATATTTGGAAGGATTATTTTGTCATACTTTTTTATCTTCTTAGATTAAATATTGAATGTTTTGATTTCAATATAACTTGATTATTAAGCCCAAAAATTATTTGACAACACTCATTGACTCAGTGGTAAAGAATGTGCCTACAAAGCAGAAAACCCAGGTTTGACCCCTTAGTTGGGAATATCCCTTGGAGAAGGCAATGGCAACTCACTTCAGTATTTTTGTCTGAGTAATGCCATGGACAGAGTGCCTGACAGGCTATAGTCCATGGGGTCACAAATGAGTCAGATGCAATTGACTTAGCAACTAAACAAGACAACTACTGTGTTAGTTTAACCTCATGGCATATAGGATTTGCAGATATTTTCTCCCATTCTAAAACTTTCCCTTTCATTGTTTAGTGTTTCTTTTTCTGTATAGAAGTATTTTAGTTTGATGTAATCCCACTTCTTGATTTTTGCTTCTGTTGCTTGTGCTTTTGGTGTTAATCCAAAGAATCATTGCCAGGACAAATGTAGGGGACTTCTTCCCTATGTTTTCTTCAAGGAATTTTACAGCAACAGGTCTTATGTTTAAACCTTTAATGCATTTTGAGTTAATTTTTGTGAGTGATATAAGACAGGGGTCCAATGTCATTTTTCTTCATGTGGTTATACTTTTTATCTCAACACAGGAAGAGACTATTATTTCCCCACTAGATGATACTGGCTCTCTTATCAAATTGGAGTTGACTTTGCATGTGTGGATTATTTATGGGCTATCTATTCTGCTTCATTGGTCTATGTGGTGTTTATTTGTATGCAAGTGCCATATTGTTTCAATTACTATAGCTTTGTACTATAGTTTGAAATCAGAAATTGTGATGCCTCTGGCTTTGTTCTTTCTCAGTATTGCTTTGGCTACTCAGAATCTTTTATAGTTTTATAAGAATTATACTATTTTTTTTTTTGTATTTCTGTGAAGTAATAAGGCCTTTAGGATATTGACAGTGACTGTGTTAAATGGACACTTTTAATACAGACATATTAGCAATATTCATATAATCTATGAATATGGGTTATTTCCTATGTGTTTGTATCTTCAATAACTTTCATCAAAACTTGTAGTTTTAGTAATACAGATTTTTTACTCCTTTGGTTAGATTTACTCCTAAATATTTTATTGTTTGTGATGCTATTGTGAACAGGATGATTTTATTTGCCTATTTTTAATGGATATTTTATTGTTAGTATGTAGAAATGCAAATGATTTCTGTATATCAGTTATTGTATCCTACATCTTTACTGAATTATTTGATAAGTTCCAAAGTATTTAATTGTGGCCTTTAAAATTTTCTGCATATTAAATCATTTAATCCACAAATAATGACAGTTTTCCTCCTTTCTTTCTTATTAGGGTGGTTTTTATTTCTTTGCCTTGCCAGATTATTCCAGCTAAGACTTCCAGTACTATGTTGAATGAAATTGATGAAAGTATGTGCCCTGTATTTTTCCTAATCTTTGAGGAAAAATTTTCAATCTTTCTTTAATGACAATTATGTTAGCATTAGTTTATTTTATATGACATTTATTATGTCATTCTACAAACACATTATTGAAGGATTTTATCAAAAAGGATGCTGTATTTTGTCAAATGCTTTTCTGCATATATTGAGATGATCACATATTTTATATTTCATTGTATTAATGTTTTATTACATTACTTATTTGCAGATATTGAAACATTTTTGCATTTTAGAGATAAATTCCACTTGTTTGTGGGGTATAATCCTGTTAGAGTGCTATGACTTTAGTTTGCTGGTAAGGAGAAATACTTTTCCATACAAACAGATGCTAAGGAAGTTCATCTCCAATAGACCTCCCTTGTCTGAAATGCTGAAAGAGATTTTTTAGGCTAAAATGAAAGTTGATATGTAGTAACATGAAAACATAAGAAAGAATACCACACACTGGGTTAAAGGTAAATATACAGATTTTTTAAAATACAGTTTAAAAAATACTTAATTCTGTATTAGGCTAGTTTGTTAACAAATTAACCATATTATCAGAATTCAGAGAAAAGAACATTACAGTAACTATAGCTACTATAATTTTTAGTGGATACACACCATAATAGGAGGTAAACTGTGTTATAAAAAAAATAAAAATGGGGGAGTAAAAGTGTGGAGTTTTTATACACAAAGTTAAATTGTTGTCAGTTTAAAATGGACTGTTTTATAAAAAAAAATATTTTTTTGTAAGCCTCTTGATAACCATAAAGTAAAAACCTAAAGTAGATTCACAAAAGATAGAGCAGGGGAATCGTGGAATACCTAAATGGAAAACCACCAATTTACAAGGGCAGGCAGAAACAGAGGAAAAAGAAACAGTGAAACTACAAAACAGCCATAGAGAAGATAATATGATAGCCGCAGTAAGTGTTTACATATCAGTACTTGCTCCAAATGCAAACAGGATTCTATTTCAACATTCTCAGTGACATAGAAATCACGGAGAAGGCAATGGCACCCCACTCCAGTATTCTTGCCTGGAAAATCCCATGGATGGAGGAGCCTGGTAGGCTGCAGTCCATGGGGTCGCTAAGAGTCGGCCATGACTGAGCGACTTCACTTTCACTTTTCACTTTCATGCATTGGAGAAGGAAATGGCAACCCACTCCAGTGTTCTTGCCTGGAGAATCCCAGGGACTGAGGTGCCTGGTGGGCTGCCATCTATGGGGTCACACAGAGTCGGACACGACTAAAGCGACTTAGCAGAAGCAACAGTGACACAGAAATCAACAATATAAATAGATAGTAGAGATTGTGTGGGTTAAGATTGAAAAGAGGGAAGATGGTGTGAAAATATCATTTAGGATGATAGAAGATGTAGATAACAGAATGATGAAATGAATATAGTGTCAAATCATAATATAACATTTTGAAGTACTATTCCAATCTAACTGGTAACATTTTATCAGGTATTAATTCTTAATTTGATGTAGTCTCTTTAATGGTGTCCATATTTCTCAAATATGTGATGATTTTTTGATTAGACACTCAATTATGCATCTGAAATTACTGATAGATTGCCTGATTTTTATGACAAATGTTTTTTATATGCCTTGATAGTACTGGACAGATATACTCTGGAGACATTTTGGATATTTCTGAAGTACTAAAAAGAGATTTTAAGTCTTGCTTAGGGACAAACTATCTTTGAAATATATTCCACCCTGTTGCAATTGTTGGAATGGCACATGCTTAGATGGATGAAGAGACATTTTTTGTTAGTAGAACTTTTGGTAATACATATTCTTCTAATGTCATCACAGTAAATGCAATAAATATCACTTAAATGTTTCAGGTAAAGCACTACCTCCAAGAATACTGGAGTTCTACCAGCAAAATTTTGAAGTCTTGGCCTTAGTTTTGCTTGGAAGTACCATACAGCTGGGCTACCCAGGTGGCGCTAGTGGTAAAGAGACAGGGGACCTAAGAGACAGGGGTTGCAGTTTCGATCCCTGGGTCAGAAACATACTCTGGAGGAGGGCATGGCAACCCACTCCAGTATTCTTGTCTGCGAAATCCCATGTACAGAGGAGCCTGGGAGTTACAGGAACATAGCAGGCACGCATGCACCACATAGGTGGGGCTGTTCTGGTGTCTCTTTCAATCCAGTCCCTAAGAAAGGCAATCCAAAAAATGCTCAAACTACCGCACAATTGCACTCATCTCACATGCTGGTAAAGTAATGCTCAAAATTCTCCAAGCCAGGCTTCAGCAGTACGTGAACCAAGAACTTCCAGATGTTCAAGCTGGTTTTAGAAAAGGCAGAGGAACTAGAGATCAAATTGCCAATATCTGCTGGATCATCAAAAAAGCAAGAGAGTTCCAGAAAAACATCTATTTCTGCTTTATTGACTATGCCAAAGCCTTTGACTGTGTGGATCATAATAAACAGTGGAAAATTCTGAAGGAGATGGGAATACCAGACCACCTGACCTGCCTCTTGAGAAACCTGTATGAAGGTCAGGAAGCAACAGTTAGAACTGGACATGGAACAATAGACTGGTTCCAAATAGGAAAAGGAGTACGTCAAGGCTGTATATTGTCACCCTGCTTATTTAACTTATATGCAGAGTACATCATGAGAAACCCTGGGCTGGATGAAGCACAAGCTGGAATCAAGATTTCCAGGAGAAATATCAATAACCTCAGATATGCAGATGACACTACCCTTATGGCAGAGAGTGAAGAGGAACTGAAAAGCCTCTTGATGAAAGTGAAAGAGGAGAGTGAAAAAGCTGGCTTAAAGCTTAACATTCAGAAAACTAAGATCATGGCATCTGGTCCCATCACCTCATGGGAAATAGATGGGGAGACAGTGGAAACAGTGTCAGACTTCATTTTTTTGGGCTCCAAAATCACTGCAGATGGTGACTGCAGCCATGAAATTAAAAGACTCTTACTCCTTGGAAGGAAAGTTATGACCAACTTAGATAACATATTAAAAAGCAGAGACATTAGTTTGCCAACAAAGGTCCATCTGGTCAAGGCTATAGTTTTTCCAGTGGTCATGTATGGATGTGACAGTTGGACTGTGAAGAAAGCTGAGTGCCGAAAATTTGATGCTTTTGAACTATGGTGTTGGAGAAGACTCTTGAGAGTCCCTTGGACTGCAAGGAGATCCAACCAGTCCATCCTAAAGGAGATAAGTCCTGGGTGTTCATTGGAAGGACTAATGCTGAAGCTGAAACTCCAATACTTTGGCCACTTCATATGAAGAGTTGACTCATTGGAAAAGACCCTGATGCTTGGAGGGATTGGGTGCAGCAGGAGAAGAGAACGACAGAGAATGAGATGGATGGATGGCATCACCGACTCGATGGGCATGAGTTTGAGTAGACTCTGGGAGTTTGTGATGGACAGGGAGGCCTGGCATGCTGCAATTCATGGGGTTGCAAAGAGTCGGACACGACTGAGTGATTGATCTGAACTTTCTGGTGTCTCAGTGATAAAGAATCCACCTGCCAATGCAGGAGAGCAGAGTTTGATCCCTGGACTGGGAAGACCCCCTGGAGAAGGAAATGACAACCCACTCCAATAAGTTTTCCTTGGAAATCCCATGGACAGAGGAGCCTCCTGGGCTACAGTTCATGGGGTCAGAAATGACTTAACGACTAAACAACAACAACCACATAAGTGAGCACTCCAAAATGAAAGACATTTTAAAGTAATATAGTCATACACTGTTTTTTAACTCATAGATGTTATTCTCAAAGTTATGTCACTGTGGCACATGGTAAGTGCATAGTTTTCTGCAGATTTCTCCCCCCAAACATTGAGAAATATTCAATTTACACAGTAGCAACCTTTGAAAGGTAGTTTTTATCATTATCATAAATGACAGAGAAATAGGTTGAAATACTGGTTGATGATGACAGAATTCTAACACATATCTGGAAGGGTTTTAGAGGTGCTTCATTTCAATCTCATGAATTTAAGAAGAAAGGAAGAAAGGTAGCTGAAGTTTTTATAGTCCTTTGAACAGTTAGCAACAGGGAAAAGGAAGAGGCTGCAAGGAATTCCACATATTTTGTCTGTTCTTTATCAATTCTATTTTTTTCAGCTCTTGTGGTAGAGTGTCGTTTTGTTGATCTTTACACAGATCTCAAGATATCTTATAAACTTTTCCTAGTACTGCTTTCAGAAAGCTGCTACCATATAAACAAAATTGGACTTAAATGCTGGTGGATAAGAATTCTTGTGGAAAACTGGGATTCCTCAACAGATGGATAGCCAACTTCTATGATATGTAACTGAAGTAAATTGGAGCTAGAAAATCTAGAGTTAGCATGAATAACCATAGAGATATGAGCAAGGTTTCTGAAAACAGATGAGGCCTGTTTAGATCAAAACTACTCAAAATTATGACTTAAATAAATGGTGGTTGTTTTAAGAGGCTAAGTTTTGTGAGGGTTATTTTAAAGCAATGGAAGCAATAAAATCAATTTCTTACTTATGAATAACAGTGATTATTGATATTTGTTGAGAACAGCTAGCCTAAATCATGGTGGAGTTGATGAGAACAAAAATGAAAACCTTATCACTCGCTTTGATAGTCATAGAGATTTGGTATGAAGTGTCTGCCTGAGATAGTATGAAATAATAAAATACTTCACTCTAACATGGTGAAATCATAAAAAAAATATAGATCTAGCTTTAAAATTTCAGGAAAATAGCATTACTGTCCGATAAAGTAAAATTTAGGTAATATATTGCCGGAAAAATTACTATATGAAGTATGTTAAAAAGTATTCCAGCAGAAAAAAAAAATGGTATCAAAGATCATTTGATTTTACACACAAAAAAATCTGAATTCTAGAAATTGAGTCTTTTCTTGTTTAATGGCTCTAAAATGTAACTAAGGCAAAATTGTAGCAATGTATTATTGTTTAAAAATATACAAAACTACAGTGTATAGCAACAATAGAAAAAAGGATAGGAGAGAGGAATTGGAAATATTGTTTTATAAGACCTTTACACTACTAGTTAAGACTTAAAATATTATTTGAAGAGAGACCCCAATTAAGTTATGGTAATACATATAAAATCCTTTAATGACTACTAAAAGCATTTTTAGTGGCACAAAGTTTTAGTCAACAGGGTCAATCAAGAGACAAAATGGGATGTTAAAAAAAAGTTTGTTACGAAAAGGAAGGCAGAAAATAAGGAGAGATGGATCAAAGAGAAAAAAGATAGTGAGGTGGTGTATTTTAATTCAATCACATAAAAATAACATTTAATTTAAATGATTTAAAAGATGCAGATTATATGATAGAATGAAGAAAAAGCAGATCTCTACTGGAAACATATTTTTACTTGTATTGAAATACACATAGCACAAAATTTACTGTTTTAATTATTTATATTTATGCAATTCAGTGACATTATGTACATTCACATTGTTGTAAAATCATTTCCATCATCATTTCCAGACCATTTTTTTTTTGCCTATCCCAAACTAAATTCCATATTCATTTAATATTGACTCCACATTTCCTCTGCCCTTACCCCTAACAACCACAATTCTGCTTTCTGTCGTATGAATTTTACTAGTCTAAGCATGACGAATTAGTGAAATCACATAGAATTTGTTTTCTATGAATGGCTTATTTCACTTATATCATAGTGTCCTTAAGTTTACATATATGATTTTATGTGCCAGAATCTCCTACTTTTTTAAGATTGAATAGTATTATAACATTCCCTATATATAAACTACATTTTGTTTATCCATTCATCTATCGATGGACAATTGCATTTCCTCTTCATTTGGGCTATAGAGAATATTGCTGGTATGAACATAACTGTACAAATTTCTGTTTTCAATTATTTTTAATATCTATACCCTGTAGTGAAATTGTTGAATCAAATAGTAATAGTAACTCTATGTTTACTTTCCCCAGTGAAAGGTCTTGGCACCCTTGTCCAAGTTCTTTGACGGTATATGTGTATGTGAAGGATAATTTCTAAAGTGTTTTATTTTATTGGTTCATACTTCTGTCTTTAAGACAGTGCCACATTCTTTTGATTACTGTAGATTTGTAGTAACCTTTCAAAATGTGAGACCTCAAAGTTTATTCTTCTTTTTTAAAAAAAAAAATTTAGACTAATCAATTTTTGGCATACAGACATATAGTTTAAGAGAGAAGATTTGGAGAAACAGAAAAAAGAATAAAGAATATTCTAACTCATATATGAGGTTAACATTGCCCTGATGTCAAAGGTAGAAAAAGAATATTAAGGAAACACAGAACAATAGTCCTTCTGGAAGGACTTTTTTTTTTTTTTTTAATTACTAAAATATTAGAAAAGCAAAGCTGACCATAAAATAATATACTATGATCAAGTAAGATTTATACTGAGAATGCAAAGCTCACAGTTCAGTTCAGTTCCATCTCTCAGTCATGTCTGACTCTTTGTGACTCCATGGACTGCAGTATGCCAGGCTTCCCTGTCCATCACCAACTCTCAGAGCTTGCTCAAACTCATGTCCATCAAGTCGGTGATGCCATGCAACCATCTCATCCTCTGTCATCCCCTTCTCCTCCTGCCCCCAATCCCTCCCAGCATCAGGGTCTTTTCCAATGAGTCAGCTCTTTGCATCAGGTGGCCAAAATGTTGGAGCTTTAGCTTCAGCATCAGTCCTTCCAATGAATATTCAGGACTGATTTCCTTTAGGACTGACTGGTTTGATTTCCTTGCAGTTCTAGGGACTCTAAAGAGTCTTCTCTAACACCACAGTTCAAAAGCATCAATTCTTCGGTGCTCAGCTTTCTTTATGCTCCAACTCTCACATCCATATGTGACTACTGGAAAAAAAAAAAACAACAACATAGTTTTGACTAGACGGACCTTTGTCAGCAAAGAAATATCTGCTTTTTAATATGCTGTCTATGTTGGTCATAGTTTTTCTTCCAAGGAGCAAGTGTCTTTTAATCCTATGGGTACAGTCACCGTCTGCAGGGATCTTCTCACCCACGAAAAATAAGTCTGTCACTGTTTCCATTTTTCCCCATCTATTTGCCATGAATTGGTGGGACTGGATACCATGATCTTCATTTTTTTGAATGTTGATTTTTAAACCAGATTTTTCACTCTCCTCTTTCACTTTCATCAAGAGGCTCTTTAGTTCTTCTTCACTTTCATAAGGGTGGTGTCATCTGCATATCTGAGGTTATTGATATTTCTCCTGGCAATGTTGATTCCAGCTTGTGCTTCATCTAGCCCAGCATTTTGCATGATGTATTTTGCATATAAGCTAAACAAGCAGGGTGACAATATGCACAGTATATCTGAGGATTTTATGCAAAGCTATATATACATTCAAATGCCAATCAATGTAATTTACCTATTAACAAATAAAGAAGAAAAACCTTATGATCCCTTTTATAGAGGTAGAAATGGCACTTGATAAAATGCAAATTTTACCAAATTTTATGCAATTCAAAAAATTTCTAATTTTAAAAAACTCACAGAGCTAGATTTGAAAAAAATATTCATCTTACTAAGAAGACATTTTAGCCTAAAAAGTGGACACATATTGTTATGGAAAACATGTGAAAATTATTTCTGCAATAATAAAAAGCACCTCAAACACAGAGTCACAATGTATAGGGGAGTTGATTTCAAAAGAGCCAAAACAGTGTCTGTTGACTTTCTGTGTTGTTTCTAGAAAGATTCTGGGGGGAAAGAGATAACTCCACAGGAACTCTGTCTTGCCACAAGGACAAAATTAAAGATATATTCTCAATAAGTCCTTGGTTTCTGATGTCCTAGCAAAAGTTTACATTCATTTCATGGAGGAAGATATATAAGCCAAAAAGAAAAGAAACAGTGTGTATGAGAATTTTGGATTCCAAAGAGCACTTGGTGTTGTTATTAAAACATTGGACTAATTGGAAGCAAATATCTAATGTTTTTCAAGAAAATATATTAATGAGGTAATAATAAGTAAGCCTTGGAAAGATTGGTTTTTAATTTTAAATTATTAATTTAAAATATCAATAATAAAATAGCATCAAAGTGAATATTTTATTTAAAGTTCTGAAACACAAAGACTAAAAAGAAGAAAGTCATTTTTTGCAATTTTACATTTAACAGCATTTAGAGATAGATTCACATATCATAAAATTCAGCATTTTAAAGTATACAGTTCAGTGGTGTAGTATATTTAGAAACTCGTCTAGCCATCACCAGGTTTTACTTTTAAAACATTTCACTTCTCAGAGGAAAAAAAGAAAAAATATACACCTTGGCCACTTGATGCAAAAAGCTGACTCATTGGAAAAGATTCTGGTGCTTGGAAAGATTGAGGACAAGAAGAGAAGGGGCAAAGGAGGAATGAGATTGTAGGATGGCTTCACTGACTTACTGGAAATGAGTTTAAGCAAACTCTGGGAGATGGGAGGGACAGGGAAGCCTTCTGCATGTTGCAGTCCATGGGGTTGCAAAGAGCTGGACATGACTGAACCCAATACCCAATAACTGAACAATACCCAATAACAGTTACTTTCTTTTACTTATCCCAAGATTTATGAAAACACTGAAGTGCTTTCTGTCTCTAGAGATTTGCCTATTCTGGGCACTTTGTATAAGTTGCTATTGTTCAGTTGCTCAGTTTGTCTGAGTCTGCAATCCTATGGACTGCAGCACGCCAGGCTTCCCCATCCTTCACCATTTCCCAGAGCTTGCTCAAACTCACGTACATTGAGTCAGTGATGCCATCCAACCATCTTGTCCTCTGTTGTCCCCTTCTCCTCCTGCCTTCACTCTTTCCAAACATCAGGGTCTTTTCTAATGATTCTGCTCTTCCCATCAGATGGCCAAAGTGTCGGAGTTTTAGCTTCAACATCAGTCCTTCCAATGAATATTCAGGATTGATTTCCTTTAGGATGGACTGGTTAGATCTCCTTGCAGTTCAAGGGACTCCCAAGAGTCTTCTCCATCACTGCAGTTCAAAAGCATCAATTCTTCAACATTCAGCCTTCTTTATAGTCCAACTCTCACATCCATACATGACTACTGGCAAAATCATAGCTTTGACTATATCAACCTTTGCTGGCAAAGTGATGTCTCTGCCTTTTTAATATCCTAAGTCAGTCATAGCTTTTCTTACAAGGATCAAGTGTCTTTAATTTCATGGCTGAGGTCACTATCTGCAGTGATCTTGAAGTTCAAGATATTAAAGTCTGTCACTGTTTCTATTGGTTTCCCATCTATCTGCCATGAAGTGATAGGACTGGATGCCATGATCTTTGTTTTCTGAATGCTGAGTTTTAGGCCAGCTTTTCACTCTCCTCTTTCACCTTCATCAAGTGGTTCTTTTGTTCTTCTGTCTTTCCTAACCCTAACCCTAACCCATTTTCACCAACATCTGTTGCTGTGCAGTTATCCTAATGAAGGTAAAGTGGTAGTTCATTTTGATTCTTATTTACATCTCCTTAATGCATACCCTCTTTGGAGAACTTCTATTTAAACCCTTTGTGTAGTTTTCATTGAGTCATCTTAATTATTAATTTGTGAAAAGTATTTGCATATTTTAGATGCACAGTCTTGCCAGATATTTGGTTGCAAGTATTTTCTACTGTCTTTGAGTTTTCTTTCCACTTCCTTCATGATGTCCTTTGAAGTAAGAAAGCTTTTAACTTTGATGCAAATTAATTAATTTGTCATTTGGACTCTTGGCCTCAGATCTAAGAAACCATTGCTAAACATAGTACAAAATGGGCTCTTGGGTTTTCTTTAAGAATTTTGTACTTTTAGATGTAATATTTCAGTGATTGTTCATTTTTAGCTATTTTTTTTTAATAGTGTGGAGAAGTTCAATTAGTTCTTTTTCATTTGGATATACAGTAACCCAGAAACAATTTGTTGAAAGGGTTACACTTTCTCCTTTAGATTATCTCTACATCCTTGTTAAAAATAAATCTGTCATAAATAAACATAAGAATTTATTTCTGGATTGTCAGTTCTGATCCAATGTTCTATGTCCGTAGCCATTAGTTTTCAAAATGAGCCCTTTATTTTTTTTCTTTGGATTGAAAATTATTTTACCAATTCTGGGTAATTTGAATTTCCATAAATAATTTTGGATCAACTTATCAAGTAAGACAGCTGAGATTTGATTAGAAATTGCATAGAATATATAAATATATTTGATAATTCTTGACATTTTAACAATATTAACTCTTTCAATTCATGAACATGTGGTATATTTCCATTTATTCAGACATTTAGTTTCTGGCAAAGATAATTTTTAGTTTATAGTATATGCATCTTGAATGTCTTTTTTTGATGATCCAAAATATTCTTTTTGATGCTGCTGCAAATATTTTTTTCTTAATTTCATTTTTAATTGTTTATGGCTTACATATAGAAATATACTTGAATTCTGTATATCAATCTTGTATTCAATACATATGCTCAATGTACATCTTAGTTCTCACAGTATTTCTTTTTTTTTTTTTTTTTATTAGTTGGAGGCTAATTACTTCACAACATTTCAGTGGGTTTTGTCATACACTGATATGAATCAGCCATAGATTTACACGTATTCCCCATCCCGATCCCCCCTCCCACCTCCCTCTCCACCCGATTCCTCTGGGTCTTCCCAGTGCACCAGGCCCGAGCACTTGTCTCATGCATCCCACCTGGGCTGGTGATCTGTTTCACCATAGATAGTATACATGCTGTTCTTTTGAAATATCCCACCCTCACCTTCTCCCACAGAGTTCAAAAGTCTGTTCTGTATTTTCTGTGTCTCTTTTTCTGTTTTGCATATAGGGTTATCGTTACCATCTTTCTAAATTCCATATATATGTGTTAGTATGCTGTAATGTTCTTTATCTTTCTGGCTTACTTCACTCTGTATAAGGGGCTCCAGTTTCATCCATCTCATTAGGACTGGTTCAAATGAATTCTTTTTAATGGCTGAGTAATATTCCATGGTGTATATGTACCACAGCTTCCTTATCCATTCATCTACTGATGGGCATCTAGGTTGCTTCCATGTCCTGGCTATTATAAACAGTGCTGCAATGAACATTGGGGTGCACGTGTCTCTTTCAGATCTGGTTTCCTCAGTGAGTTCTCACAGTATTTCATTGTATTCTCTAAGATTTTCTGTGAAGAAGAGCATGTCAGCTGTAAATAGAGATAGTTTTATTTTTTCCTTTACAAACTGTATGATTTTTAGTTCATTTTCAAACCTGATTTTCTGGTTAGAATTGTTATTAAAATATACAGTGGAAGTGGCAAGAACAGAAATCCTTGTCTTGTTCCTGATTTTAGGAAGGAAAGCAGTAAGTTTCTTCATTAATTATGATGCTAGCTCTGTTTTGTTTTGTTTTTTTTTTAAATAGGTGGCCTATATCAGATTAATCACCTTAGCCACCTGATTCAAAGAGCCAATTCATTGGAAAAGACCCTGATTCTGGGAAAGATTAAAGGCAGGAGGAGAAGGGGACCACACAGGATGAGATGATTGGAAGGCATCACTGACTCAATTGACACAAGTTTCACCAAACTCTGGGAGATGGTGAAGGACAGGGAAGCCTGGCATGCTGCAGTCCATAGCATCGCAGAGTCAGACAGGACTGAGTGACTGAACAACAGATACCAGACTGAAGAAATTCTTTTCAATTTATATTGTGTTGTTTTATTTTTAATCATGAAAATGTATTGGATTTTTTCAGATTTTTTTTTTCTACATCTATTAGGGGGATGATACAATTTCCTTCATGGTATATTACATTGATTGGTTTTCAAATAGTGAACTAGCCTGACATTTCTGGGAAAAAGAAACCTTCCTATTTGTCTGTATACTCTGTTAGATGATTAACATAGGTTTATAATTACTTTTTTACCAGTTTTCTTTTAAATAATATAAAATAGAAGTGTTACTAAATTCATTTATACTATCTTCTGTATTTATCCATGTAGCTACCTTTATTTAACCAATTTTTATTCCTTCATGTAGATTTTGTATCACTGGTTAGTAACCTGTAATTTCAGCCTAAAGAAGTCCTTTAGTATTTCATGTAGTACAGGTCTGCTAGCAACACATTTTATCAGTTTTATTTATCTTGGAATGTCTTAGTGGCTCCATTACTTTTTGAAGAGTGTTTTGCTAGATACACAGTATCTTGTTGAAAAATCTTTTCTTACAGCATTTCAAAGATCCCATTTTCTTGTCTTCTGAACTCCATGGTTTCTGAAGAGAAGTCAAATGCTAATCCTACTGAAGATCCCTTGTAAGTGATAAATTGTTTTTCTTTCACTGCTTTCAAGATTTTCTTTGACTTTTGTCAACTTCACTATGAAGTATCTAGATGTGAATCTTTGTGTGTTTAATCTTGGAGTCACTGAGCTTCTTGTAAGTTTAGATTAATTTTCATCCTTACTTTAAATGATTTTTTTTCTGTTTCTTTTCTTTCTCTGGCTTCCTTTGTGCAAATGTTGATATGATCACCAGTATCTCAGTTATTGAAGCTCTGTTTATTTTTCTCCTTTCATTTACCTTCTCTTCCTGACAATGGACAATCTCTAGTGACATTTCTTTAAATACCCTGTTGTTGATCTTTTCCAACATTTTTAAAAATTTCACTTATTATACTTTTTAATTTTAGAATGAGTTTCCATTTGTTACTTTTACATTATTTCTCTTTGTTGGTGTTAAATATTTGATGAGATATAGTAGTCATTTGTCCTTTATTTTACCCCAATTTCTTTTAATTCTTTAAATATACAAATACAGCTGATTTTCCATTTTTGCTCTTTAAGTCTAATATCTGGTCCTGCTCAGGGATATATTTTGTTAGCTATTTTTTTTTTCTGAAGTTGTTGCATACTTTTGTGTCTGTTTTCATAATTTGTCTTATAGATTTTTTGTTAAAACCTCCATTTTTTACATAATATATTGAAAAAAGATTGGGTTTACCAAGGTCCTCATTCTCCCATTCTTGAACTAGTCATTAGAGAGATTTTTGCTCCCAGGATTCTCAAACATCTTTGGTTTCTCATAATTGGTTCATTTAGGAAATAACTATGAAAGATTTTCAGTTCCTCAGTAGGACATCATCCTTAGAGGTGGATAAAAGAGTTCCTCTCAGAGAACAGATCCAGGGTCTAATTGAAGAATTGCCTCCTCTATCATGTTGGAGTCTCCATTTTACCTGTGCAGCAGGATTATGTCTTTGCTACGAACTAGTGACTATTGTGTCTCATCCTTCTCTTTTCTAGTCTGAATGTTAATTGTGATTTCTCAGTTTTGTAAGTTATAGCTTATAGATGGCTATTCTATGAATAGACAAATAAAGTGATGAATACAGAAAGTGTAAAAAAAGGTTTGTGGAAAATGAAACCTGAGAAGAAAGCTCTATGTATGGTACATTTTATTAAGAGAAAAAGCAGTATAACTTACCAATGAATACAGAAAATGTAAAAAAGGTTTATGGCAAGTAGAAGAGAGTTCTATGCATGATACAAGTTTCTTAAGGCTACTTATGACTTTACTAATAATGCTAGCTATAGCTATATTATTTTCTATGTCACTTGTTTCAGAAGATTATTTCTTACATTAACAAATGTGTGACTGAACCTGTGATATAATGCTGATATGCAGTTCCATATGAGATCAATGATTGTAATAATGTTACTCTAGATATGGGAAGAAGCAACAAGAGGGAATATTTTCCTGGACCAAGGGGCTAGTAAGACAATGGTCCGGAGACTTTTGCTACTTACAAGGCCTAGTCCAATAACAGCACACTGAGTGACCTATCATTGGAATCCTCCCTAGGCCTGGGAATGAACCTTCCCAGCACTGTGGGACACAATGGCCATAAAATGCCCCCCAAACATGGTCAAATATATGGCTATGAAGTGACCCTGCTGACTGGAAGTTTGTACTTGCCAACTGCCTCTACAAAGATTACATCATGACCACTGCAAGCTGCTGACCTTCAGCACCCCCTGAAAGGAGTTCAGGGTAGAAATCAGAAATAAGGCACTCTGTGCTCTGAGGAAAACCCAGAAGAACCATCCTTCAGACACTCAGATGTTTTCAGGTAAAGATTTTATGAGCCCAAATTCTTGCATCTTCTCATATCTAGAGAAACACTAATGTCATGAACCAGTGTCTGGTCCTGGTTCTCCTGGTATCCCCTGAACAGCTTTTCTACTTCTATTAATCTTTGGGCCACGGACCTCTAACTTTCTTGTTCAGTTTGTTTCTTCCAGAATACAACAAATCTCCAAATGGTAGTATGACAAGAATATTCCCTAACCAACACCTAGACAATGCTGAAACAAGTCACCTTATCATTCCATGGACTCTCATCTCCCTTTGTTAATGCACCCTGATGGAGAGCAGGCAAAGGGAACCCAGGACCCCATGATACCCCTGTACAGCCTGAAGAAGCCAGAGTGGTCATTGCCCTTTTCCCCTGAGACTGGGTTCCCAGATGCCTGAAAAGGGAAATAGGTAGACAGTTAGACATGAACAGGATATCAAAAGGGGCCAAAATCCAAAATCAGGATTTCCAAAATCAGGGAAATTAATGTTTGTGGCTATTCATACAACTGTCAGTTGGGGACCCCATGGTATATGGTTTTCTAACTGCTCAGATGATACTAACAGTACGATGTGTGACTATGCTACTCAAATAACATGGAAAGTTACTAATATTACGATGAAACATTACCATGACAAAAGACTTCTTGGCCGGCTTGGCGGTAGAATGACACCCCTCATCCTCGAATCGTCCTTGATAAACAGATTGGGCCTAAACAAGGAGACATCTGGAAACTTGCTGCAAACATCAAAGAACTTAGAACTTGGACTGGACATTTCACAAGGACCAATTGTAATCATGGTAACTATTTCTTTCATTTTAATCAATCATATTTCATACAAGCTGTGTTCCCCGTCCTTTTGTTACAATTATATTTGTTGTTTACCATTGCCTTTATACAAAAATTGTTAAACTAAACAAACTCAGTCAAGACCCTTTTTACAAATATAACAAATAAGGGAGAATTGTCAGGGAACATTTAACAGGAGGATTCCTACATGCTGTTCTCTATTTCTCATAAATCCTCTGTTCCTTATCAGTTCCTGGCAATGGGATTGAGTGAAATGGTATGCTGTTCCCAGGACTGAGGTCATAAGATGAGACATGCATGAATCTCCTTTGGTAAACATTCTCCTTACGACAAAACTGCTTAGTCACAACCCTCTTTCTTGAGACATGGATTGTCTCCTGACCTTATGACCATTGTTAATTCCTTGTTTCCTTGATAATGGTTGCTGTACATCTGGTTTTCTGATCTTTTATCATTGTCAAAAGAAATTTTTTGTACAACAGCATATATATACTTACAGAAAGATCATTAAAGCACCTTTGCTCCATCAGAGCTTGGGTCCCTGTGTCTTTCTCTCTCTTTCTCTCTCTCTCTCTCTTTCTCTCTCTCTCTCTCTCTTTCTCACTCTCTCCCTCCCTCTGGCTAATTCTCTGGAGCATGGAAACCTGCTGAGCTCACTCTTCTGCCCGGGCTTTCAAGA
Source organism: Cervus canadensis (assembly GCF_019320065.1). Taxonomy (NCBI): domain Eukaryota; kingdom Metazoa; phylum Chordata; class Mammalia; order Artiodactyla; family Cervidae; genus Cervus; species Cervus canadensis. The sequence goes on along the minus strand of NC_057398.1, from coordinate 64,061,776 downwards.
TCTCCTTGAGAGGGTGCCCTGTGCCTTCGTGAGTGGTGCAAGCCCTGTTCTAGGGTTTTATTGGTTCTCTGCGTAAACCAAGGAATATTAGCTTCTTTCTCTCTTTCACTGTTTTATCATTGACTCTGGACCACCAGGTTCCGGTTCATTAAAGGACCGCAACAAATGGTGCCCAAACAGGGACCTGGTATACATGGCATTTTGGATGGAGTGACTCAGGACCTACTGAGTTCAGTAAGTACAAAGACACAGGTCAAATAGCTGGAAAGCCCCATCATTTCTCTACTTTATTGACCATTTGTTTAAAGCTCAAGGACTTTTGCTTTTGTGCCAATGAATAGAGGCTTGTCTTCAAACAGTGGTGGAGTGTAATCCTTGGTTCCCTGATAAAGGCAGTTTTGATTTAGAAATTTGGCACTGGGTCAAAGAAAATGTTGAACGAGCCACCAGACGGAGAAAAAATATTCCAATTGAATTCTGGCCCCTATGAGCTCTCATTAAAGCTGTAATTCTGCCATTTCAAGGTAATTCTAGCCCTCCCAATATTCAACAACAGACAAAACATGAATATAAATTAGATGATGAAACTTTACAAAAGGCCCAATTAAAACAACATAAAATATTTCAAAATTTTCGTACTAATCCTACCCCAGCTGCTCCAAATGCTCCTCCTCTGCCAACAGGTGCAACTCTAAAAGTGTCTCGTTTGCTAGAACCTAATAATTCTGACTCTCCTGAGACACCTTTAGACAACAAAACTGGCAATACTTTTTAAGAGAATAATGATATTCATATTGGCAAAAAATCGGCACTTACTCGCTCTCCTTGAAATTCTCCTAGTTTTGTTATTAAAAAAAAAAAAAAACTAACACTCTATGGTGGTATGGATAGAGGGAGCAAAATTTGCTTGACTTTTAGTTTGTGGACTTGACTTGTAGTTTATGAAAATATGAAGAAACAAAGCTTACCTGATGGAGAAAAGTGTCACACAGAGACCCTGACCTTTCAGGTAGAAAAGGGATATAACTTCAGCCTTCCTTCCTAGGAAGAGACTAAGTGTATCACATTCCTGTTAAGTTCAGTTCAGTTCAGTCGCTCAGTCATGTCTGACTGTTTGCGACCCCGTGAATCGCAGCACACCAGGCCTCCCTGTCCATCACCAACTCCCAGAGTCTACTCAAACTCATATACATCGAGTCAGTGATGCCATCCAACCATCTTATCCTCTGTCATCCCCGTCTCCTCCTGCCCTCAATCTTTCCCAGCATCAGGGTCTTTTCCAATGAGTCAGCTCTTCGCATCAGGTGGCCAAAGTACTGGAGTTTCAGCTTCAGCATCAGTCCTTCCAATGAACATCCAGGACTGATCTCCTTTAGGATGGACCGGTTGGATATCTTTACAGTCCAAGGGACTCTCAAGAGTCTTCTCCAACACCTCAGTTCAAAAGCATCAATTTTTTGACACTCAGCTTTCTTCACAGTCCAACTCTCACTTCCATACATGACCACTGGAAAAACCATAGCCTTGACTAGACAGACCTTTGTTTGCAAACTAATGTCTCTGCTTTTTCATATGCTATCTAGGTTGATCATAACCTTCCTTCCAAGGAGTAAGCGTCTTTTAATTTCATGGTTGCAATCACTGTCTGCAGTGATTTTGGAGGCCAAAAATAAAGTCTGACACTATTTCCACTGTTTCCTCATCTATTTCCCATGAAGTGATGGGACCAGATGCCATGATCTTAGTTTTCTGAATGTTGAGCTTGAAACCAACTTTTTCACTCTCTTCTTTCACTTTCATCAAGAGGCTTTTTAGTTCCTCTTCACTTTCTGCCATAAGGGTGGTGTCATCTGCATATCTGAGGTTATTGATATTTTTCCCAGCAATCTTGATTCCAGCTTGTGTTTCTTCCAGCCCAGCATTTCTCATGATGTACTCTGCATATAAGTTAAATAAGCAGGGTGACAATATACAGCCTTGACGTACTCCTTTTACTATTTGGAACCAGTCTGTTGTTTCATGTCCAAGATCTTCATGACCCAGATATTCCTGTTAAAGACACACACACACACACACACACACACACACACACAAATAATATAAACACATTTCTTCTGGCCAGAGGTTGGACTGTGTCATATTTTAAGGCATTCACTAAATAATATTGTCATTGTTCAAACTATTTGTGGTAACCTTGATACTTAAATTGTATAACATAAAAACAAATATATGACCACAAACACATATGCAAAAATAATAAGCACATTATTTGGAGTATATGTCCATATCTATTACCACAGTTTGTTAAGTCAAATTTTAAAAAGATATCTATAATTGAAGTGATGTCTGTATGACAGTAAATGAGCAATTAGATTGAATTCTATTTTGGTGTTTATCTATGTGTGTGTGCTCAATCATGTTCAATTCTTTGTATCCCCATGTACTGTACCCCACTAGGCTCCTCTGCCCATGAAATTTTCCCAGCAAGAATACTAGAGTGGGTTTTCATTTTCTCCTCCAGGGGAACTTCCTGATCTAGGGATTAAACTCATGTCTACTGTGTTGGCAGGCAGAATCTTTACCACTAGCACCATGTGGGAGTATGTTTGTTTATCTATGGTCATAGCATGTATTATTTTTCAAATTTAAATGTTGAAATATTCAAACTGAATTCTACATTTTCTTTTTTCAAGTGTTATGTTGATAGTGAAGAGGACATTGCATTCTACTAAAAATGGAAATGTATTTAAAATTGTACAGATAAAAATGAATAAGCTTATAATTTGAGTCACTTACTTTTCAGCTAAAGGATGGTCTTCCTCTTGGAAGAATCAGGAAAAACACAACAGTTCAGAATCCAGTATATAAATTTTAATACATGTAAATCTATGGCTGATTCATATCAATGTATGACAAAACCCACTGAAATGTTGTGAAGTAATTAGCCTCCAACTAATTAAAAAAAATTAAATTAAATTAAAAAAAATTTTTTCTCTGATTTTATAGGTTCATGAACAATTTTCTATTCATGTGCAGTCAATATTTTGAGAAAATGATCTCAGGAAAATAATTACAAGGCAATGTTATATTTTAGAATATATTTAAATTAAAAATGGTTTTCTTTCATAGCTTAGTATTTCACCTCCATATTGCTTATTGTGATCATATGTTTTTTATCAATATCACATCTTAAAGTTTCATCTTGATTGGTAACCTATAGCATTTTGTTTTTCATATTATATACATATACACATATAAATATATACATATTATATGTGTGTTTCCCTCTGAGACTATGTCTTTAATTTACTTATTGTGTAGATGGTAAATAGAAAGGTTGTTTATCATCAATTGTTTTACTGTTGCAAGACTAGCTACTTGCAGTTAACACTAATATAAATTTTTATTAGCCATTCTCAGTTCCCTTGTATCAATCCACTATACACATGACTGAACCTAGCTCCTTATAAAATGTCAGAATCTCTTAGGCTATTATATGTATTTATTATAAGATAAGCAAGTATATATCAATTTGTCTCCTATCCCCATCATACCACAGAAACTGCTGTACTTTCGCCAAGGTAACCTGTGATGTCCACTTTTCACAATAAAGAGACATATCAGTCATCTAACTCAAAATCAGCACTTTTAGCAACAGTTCACATCTTTCTCCTTATGGAAAAGCTCTGCACTCAACACCTAGGGCTGTAAACCCTCTTCTAGTTACCAGAAGTTTTCATATCTGGACTTTGGGTACCCAATGTACACTTCCTCAGATAGGAAGAAACTTTTCCAGCAGTAATCCATGGTTATTATTTTAGAGACTTATTGGAGTGGTGGTAAAGGTGTGAGGCAGAAGAAGTGTTCTATATTTTTCTGATTAAATCTGAATCTTTTAATAAGCTTTTGTCATGGTATTGTGATCTCTGTAGGCATAATTATGTATGTTATATAGATGGTTTCCTTTCTTCACTCTGCTCCCTGTTCAGTTTCCCAGTTAGAGCATTTCTAGTCTACTTCCTTGAAACCCTAAGCCCTGTAAAATGTTGCTAACCTCCCTCCCCTTACCACCTCATCTTAGATGGGACAGGAAGTAGGAGCTAGCTGGAGTGAGAGGAAGTCCCTTTCTCCAACTGGATCAATTCAGTTCAGTCACTCGGTGGTGTCGAATCTTTGAAAGTCCATGGACTGCAGCATGCCTGGATTCCCTGTCCATCACCAACTCCCAGAGTCTACTCAAGCTCATGTCAATCGAGTTGCTGATGTCACCCAACCATCTCATGCTCTGTCGTCCCCTTCTCCTCCTGCCCTCAATCTTTCAAAGCACCAGGGTCTTTTCCAATGAGTCAGTACTTCGCATCAGGTAGCCAAAGAATTGAAGCTTCAGCATTAGTCCTTCCAATGAATATTCGGGACTGATTTCCTTTAGGATTGACCTGTTCGATCTCCTTAAAGTCCAAGGGACTCTCAAGAGTCTTCCCCAACACCACAATTCAAAAGGATGAATTCTTCAGCTCTCAGCTTTCTTTATAGTCCAACTCTTACATCCACATATGACTACTAGAAAAACCATAGCTTTGACTACACAGACCTTTGCTGGCAAAGTAATGTCTCTGCTTTATAATATGCTATCTAGGTTGGTCATAGCTTTTCTCCAAAGAAGAAAGAACTTTTTAATTTTATGGCTGCAGTCACCATCTGCAGTGATTTTGGAGCCCAAGAAAATAAATTCTGTCACTTTCCATTGTTTCCCCATCTATTTGCCATGAAGTGATGGGACTGAATGCCATGATCTTCATTTTCTGAGTGTTGAATATTAAGCCAACTTTTCCAATATCTTCTCTCACTCTCATCTTTAGTTCTTCTTCACTTTCTGCCTTAAGGGTGGCATCATCTGCATATCTGAGGTTATTGATGTTTCTCCCAGCAATCTTGATTCCAGCTTGTGCTTCCTCCAACCCAGCGTTTCTCATGATGTGCTCTGCATATAAGTCAAATAAGCAAGGTGACAATATACAGCCTTGATGTACTCTGTTCCCGCTTTGGAACCAGTCTTTTGTTCCATGTCCAGTTCTAATTGTTGCTTCCAGACCTGCATACAGATTTCTCAGGAGGCAGGTAAGGTGTCTGGTATTCCCATCTCTTTAAGAATTTTCCATTCTTTGTTGTGATCCACACAGTCCAAGGCTTTGCCCTAGTCAATAAAAAGGAGTAGATGTTTTTCTGGAATTCTTTTGTTTATTCTATGATCCAACGGATGTTGGCAACTTGATCTCTGCATCCTCTGCCTTTTCTAAATCCAGCTTGAATCTCTGGAATTTCGTGATTAATGTACTCTTGAAGCCTGGCTTGGAGCATTTTGAGCATTATTTTGCTAGAGTGTGAGATGAGTGCAATTGTGCAGTAGTTTGAACATTCTTTGGCATTGCCTTTCTTTGGGATTGGAATGAAAACTGACCTTTTTCAGTTTTGTGGCCACTGCTGAGTTTTCCAAATTTGCTGGCATATTGAGTGCAGCACTTTCACAGCATCATCTTTTAGGATTTGAAATAGCTCAACTGGAATTTCATCACCTCCATTAGCTTTGTTCGTAATGATGCTTCCTAAGGCAACCTAAGACTTTGCATTCCAGGATGTCTGACTCTAAATGATTGATCACATTTTCCTGGTTATCTGTATCATGAATATTTTTTTTTTTTGCTATTTATAAATAGCTTTTTTATAGTATGAATTAAAATGATTCATTTCTTGAGAACTACAGAATCTTAAGGGAGTTTTGTGGATTGTAATAGCATTTCTTAATTATGAAAATAGGATAACACATTTGCAGGAGACTTGAAAAATACAGAAGATCTTTTTGTTTAGTTATTCTGTGTATTCTTGCCACCTCTTCTTAATATCTTCTGCTTCTGTTAGGTTCATTCCATTTCTGTCCTTTATTATGCCCATCTTTGTATGAAATATCCCCTTGATATCTCTAATTTTATTGAAGTGATCTCTAGTCTTTCCCATTCTATTTTTTTTTTTTCCTCTATTTCTTTGCACTGATCACTGAGGAAGGCTTTCTTATCTCTCCTCGTTATTCTTTGGAACTCTGCATTCAAATGGGTATATCTTTCCTTTCCTCCTTTGCCTTTCACTTCTCTTCTTTTCTCAGCTTTTGTAAGGATTCATCAGGCAACCATTTTGCTTTTTTGCATTTCTTTTTCTGGAAATGGTCTTGATCACTGCCTCCTGTAAAGTGGTATGAACCTCCATCTATAATTCTTCAGGCACTTAGTCTATCAGATCTAATCTCTTGGATCTATCTGTCACTACCACTGTATAATTGTAAGGGATGTGATTTAGGTATACCTGAATGGTCTAGTGGTTTTCCTTACTTTCTTCAATTTAAGTCTGAATTTGGCAATAAGGAGTTCATGATCTGAACCACAGTCAGCTCCCAGTCTTGTTTTTGCTGACCGTATAGGGCTTCTCCATCTTTGGCTGCAAAGAATATCATCAATCTGATTTTGGTATTGATCATCTGGTGATGTCAATGTGTATAGCCTTCTCTTGTGTTGTTGGAAGTGGGTGTTTGCTATGACCATTGAGTTTCTTTGGCAAAACTGCTAGCCTTTGCCCTGCTTCATTTTGTACTCCAAGGCCAAATTTGACTGTTACTCCAGGTATCTCTTGAGTTCCAACTTTTGCATTCCAGTTCCCTCTGATGAAAAGGACATCTTCTTTGACAGTTAGTTCTGGAAAGTCTTGTAGGTCTTCACAGAGTCATTCAACTTCAGCTTCTTCAGCATTATTGTTTGGGACATAGACTTGGATTACTGTGATATTGAATGGTTTGCCTTGGAAACTAACAGAGATCATTCTGTCATTTTTTAGATTGTACCCACATGCTGCATTTCAGACTTTGTTGACTATGAGGGCTACTCCATTTCTTCTAAGGGATTCTTACCCACAGTAGTAGATATATAGTCATCTGAATTAAATTTGCCCATCCCTGTCCATTTTAGTTCACTGATTCCTAAAATGTTGATATTCATTCTTGCCATCTCCTGTTTGACCACTTCTAATTTACCTTGATTCATGGATGTAACATTATAGGTTTCTATGCAATATTGCTCTTTACAGCATCAGACTTTGCTTCCATCACCAGTCACATGCACAACTAAGTGTTGTTTTTCTGTGGCTCTGTCTCTTCATTCTTTCTGAAGTTATTTCTCCCCTCTTCTCCAGTAGCATATTTGGCACCTACCGACCTGGGGAGGTCATCTCTCAGTGTCATCTCCTTTTGCTTTTCATACTGTTCATGGAGTTCTCAAGACAAGAACACTGAGGAAGTTTGCCATTCCCTTCTCCAGAAGACCACATTTTGTCAGAACCCTCTAGAGTGACTTGTCCATCTTGGGTGTCCCTGTACAGCAAGGCTCATAATTTCATTGAGTTAGACAAGGCTGTGGTCCATCTTTATCCCTGTGTACAAGAGTATCCCTGTGTATTCTTTATCCCTGGCCTAAAGAAGAGGGCTCTTGGTTTATTTAACAAGAGATGTATTTCATCTCTTCCCCTCCCTCTGCCTACAAAGTGACCTTAGGAATCCTCACCAAAAAGAAAACATAAAAGAAAAACAAAAACACTGGTGTAAAAGTATGAACGGATTGGGTATGGGGCGCTGCAGTGGACATTCAACCTGTAGCAATTCATCAGAATTATCATTCAAGTGTTCAACCTTTTTATGGTTCTGGTGCCTACTGCTCCATACTAGTACATCTTTGTTGCCATACCTCACCTGATATGCCTTTCTCTGCAGATGCTGAAGTGGTCACTTACAAAACAATCTAAATTCTCAAATAAGTCCAAGAAAAGTCATGAATTTTCAATTTGTCCAGCTTCCTCTTATTGTAAGGATGGAAGTGAAGGGTGCTAAGAAGCTGTTAGATCTATAATGAGTGGTCTGCCTTTAAGATAACTTGTGAACACATCAATTCAAGCTTAGATTTTTCTCAATACACTTTTGTCATGGTTTGTGTATGGGCTAGAAAAGAATATCCATACATGAGGTACAATGAGAAGAGGATATAGTATATTAGGGCAGGAAGTGAAGTGAAGTGAAAGTCGCTCAGTCGTGTCTGACTCTTTGCAACCCCATGGGCTATACAGTCCATGAATTCTCCAGGCCAGAATACTGGAGTGGGTCCTGTTCCCTTCTCCAGGGGATCTTCACAACCCAGGGATCAAACCCAGGTCTCCCAGATTGTGGGTGGATTCTTTATCAGCTGAGCCATGAAGGAAGCCCAGGATACACTATTAGAATAACCAGCTGGCTTAAAGCAGAACCCTTTTGTGGGCTAGTAGCCAATTTTTATAACCTCAATACAGAGAAAATTACTACTGGAATGGTGATATAGGTGATTGGTTAAGATATTATAGGGTGGATATTTTACCCTAATATGGAGTCAGGGAGCTGGCCAGTTTAGATCAGAAGGTTTATGGTGACAGTTGCTGTGGGGTTTGTTTAATTTTGAAGATTGTTGTCCTGTGACCTTGATATATGATTCCACACCTGTGACCATGGGGTAAGGCTCCACAAGTTAGCACTTACCATTTAGAAAGATGGCCTTCCCTCATGAAAGACAATATAACTATATCACTACATTTCTCTTTTTTAATCCCCAGTCTTAATACATTTTTTGTGTAAGTATCTGCTATAAGTAGCTTTCAGAGAAGGAAATGGAAACCCAGTCCAGTATTCTTGTCTGGAGAATCCCAGGGACAGAGGAGCCTCGTGGGCTGCCATCTACGGGGCTGCACAGAGTCAGACACAACTGAAGCAACTTAGCAGCAGCGACAGCAGCATAAGTAGCTTTTTATTTTTGAATTATATTTATTTTGGCTCTCACTTTGATTTTACCCAGATTAGAAAAATAAGTTTTAACTCTTTTTTTGCCATGAATTCTTTGTTTTATTGAGATATAGTTGATGTACAATGTTATATGTTCCAGATGTGCAATAGAGTGATTCACAGTTTTTAAGTTTATCCTTCATGTATGGTTATTGCAAAATACTGGCTATATTCCCTGTGTTGTAGAATGCACCCTTGTAGCTGATTTTATACGTAATAGTTAGCACTTTTTAATCCTATATCTCTGTCTTGCCCTTCCCCTCTTCCCTCTTCCCACTGGTAACCATTAGTGTGTTCTCTATTTCTGAGTCTGCTTCATTGTGGTTATATTGACTAGTTGCTATATTTTGTAGATTCTGTATATAAGTAGCAGTACCATACAGTATTTTGTCTTTCTTTGTCTGACGTTTCATATAGCATAATACCCTCCAATCCATCCATGTTGTTGCACATGGCAAAGTTTTATTCCTTTTTATGGCTGAGTGGTATTCCAGTGTGTGCTGTATATCTTTATTCATTTGTCTGTTGATGGACCCATAGGTTGATTCCAATTTTTGGCAATCATAAATAATGCTGCTATGAACATTGGGATACAGGTAGCTTTAGTGTTTTTTTCAGGTATCTACTGAAGAATGAAATTGTTGGATCTTGTGATGGTTCTGTATAAGTTATTATTATTTTTAATTTTTACACTATAATGTGAGCAAGAATCTAAGATTTTGGATTTGCCATAAATAAGCTCAAAATGCCAGTAAGTAGTTTTATATTATAACAAAATTAACACATTTTCATATAGTTATTCATCTATGATGAATTACCAGACCACAGTATGGAGTGGACCTCCTAGCCAACTCACAATGTCATATCAATTGAGCCTAAATACATTTGGAATGTTTAAAGCTGATGATAATTTAAGGTTGTTTTTATAGAAAAATAAAACTTTCCCAGACTGATACACTAGGATTCCAAATGAAAAATAGGACATAACTTTATGTTTAACATTTGTAATAAATCAATTTTTTTTTTCATTTTTATAATTGTTGCTCAACTGGCTCTTTTATTGAAACCCACTCAATGACGGTCCATTTATTTTATACATTTGAATAACAGTGCCATGAACAATAAATAATTTTAAACATGAGAAAGTATCATGTTTGAAGACTGGGATTAAAATGTGTTCAGGAATTTGCAGCAATTTCAATTCAGTTCAGTTGCTCAGTCGTATTGGACATTTTGTGACCCCATGGACTGCAGCACGCCAGGCTTCCCTGTCCATCACCAACTCATGCAGCTTGCTCAAGCTCATGTCCATCCAATCAGTGATGCCATCCAACCATATCTTCCTCTGTGGTCCCCTTCTCCTCCTGCCTTCAATCTTTCCCTCATCAGGATCTTCTCTGGTGAGCCAGTTCTTCGCATCATGTGGCCAAAGTGCTGGAGCTTCAGCTTCAGCGTCAGTGAATATTCAGGACTTCCAATGAATATTCAGAACTGATTTCCTTTAGGATTGACTGGCTGGATCTCCTTGCAGTCCAGGGGCCTCTCAAGTCCCCAACACCACAGTTCAAAAGCATCAATTTTTTGGTGCTCAGCTTTCTTTATGGTCCAACTCTCACATCCATACATGACTACTGGAAAACCATAGCTTTGACTAGATGGACCTTTGTCAGCAAAGTAATGCCTACAATCCTGTTTGAAATGCAGCAGTATCACATAGGACTAATGGACTATTGAGGACATATCCACGTGACTAATTAATGTAAACTATACTTCTTTTTGAGCTTCCCTAGTGGCTCAGATGGTAAAGAATCTGCCTGCAATGCAAGAGACCTGGGTTCAATCCCAGGATTAGGAAGATCTGGAGAAGGGAATGGCTATCCACTCCAGTATTCTTGATTGGAGAATTTCATGGACTGTGGAACTGGGCAGACTACAGTCCACCGGATGGCAAAAAGTCAGACACGACTAATACACTCACACACACACACACACCTTTTTATGTTATTCCTTTTGTAAAAGGATTTTTTTTTTTTTTTGGCTGTGTGGCTTGTGGAATCTTAGTTTTAGGGATCAAACCTAAGCTCCCTGTAGTAGAAGTGTGGCATCTTCACCACTGGACAACCAGGAAATTCCCTTTATACATTATTCTTTTAAACACTTTTAAATTTTATTTTCAATGAGGCTTATATTCCCTTTTCAAATGAAATTGACTATGTAGGATTAACCCTATTGTTATTTCAAGGATGGAAATTATTAGAATTTTTTAGGGAAATTATGATAAGGACTTTAATTTCCAATAAATACATAGTGATTGTCTTTCTTCTGAACAAAAATCATGTGAAGTAACATTTCCCAAATTTATACAGACTTTTATACAGTCACACATATTTGCCAAGAGGAATAAAAAACAGTTTAAACTTAATTTGATATAAAAGCTTCTTTGATTTATTTCCACTGTGCCTAAATTTGCATACAGAAATGCAAAAGTTAAATGACCCAGGATGTTTGGTTTGCTTAATATTAACTCTAAATGAACATTCCAAATGGCTTTGAGTAAATCATATTTTTCATGTAATGGACTAATAAGTGAAATGCCTTTTACCCCAGTACTTAACATTCAGCAAAGAGTGTTGCTAACTATATATGCTATTTTCCTTGTCTTGGCACTATTGCTGAATGACTTTTTTCTTTCTTCCTCTTTTCCCTATTTTTTTTCTTTTCTCTTTCTCCATTTTTCTTTCTCATTCTTATTATTTGTTGTTGTCATTTCAATTTGCATATCTTTTTGCATAGCCTTTGGAGTTAAAATTATCTCCATGAACCCAATGTGCTGATTTAGATATAGACCATACCTTTAACATTTGTCTACTTGCAATGGGCTAGAAATAGAATAAATATTTCACATAGGTCAGAAACTGTGCAGCTAATCAATAGCTATCTGACTTAGGCATGGGACTTCATTCGAAGAACTAATGAATATTATCTGACATACCAGAGCCGTCTATTGTTCAATGAGGCTGAAGAACAGATGTGTGTTATGTGTGTCTAGGGTAAATTTCAATGATGCAGCTATCTGGCTAAGGTTCATCTGAACTTTCTTAGTTACTTTCAAATAGTCTTAGTATGAACCCTAACTTCTTTGGGGCAGTAGCAAAAGAACTTAAGAAAATAGGTTTATGACATTACTTATTTGGCTGTATCTTTAATTTTCTAAATTTTATGCCATCAAATTCTTAGTGTTTGACTGGAATTGCCTTATCTCTAGAATATACATCTATAAACCTGTATCTGTTGATATGTATGAAAGTAAGTGTTATCTATTTTTGTCTATCTATCTAGTAGTCCATAAACCTGTATCTATTTATATGTATGAAAGTATGTTTGTGTCTATTTTTATCTATCTAGCTAGTAGTCCATGGGGTCATAAAGAGTTGGATACAACTGAAGTGCCTTAGCACACACATACTAGATCCATATTGAAAGTCTGTTTCAAATAATGCAACAGTGGAATGTGGTCCTGTGGTACTTAAAAACAGTCTCTTGGTAATTGCCTGTAGGTGTTAGGCAATCAAACACTGTAATCATGATTAATTGTTAGCCAACTAGCAAAGGGAGCCCTAGGTGCATTTAAATACAAATTTCAGCTCAGCATGATATAAAAATCGAAAGCTCTCTTCTTTTTTATTAGTATATCTATTAAAATAACTTACTGTGCCTGTCTAAAGGCATTAAGAACCTTCAAGGATACAAAAACAAGCTATAGTCCTGTTAATAGAACATTTGTGTAGTTTAAGATCTTTCTCTTGCTAAATGAACTCTGCTATTTGCCTGCTCTGTTAAAGAAAGAATAAGGGGAAGTGAATTGAAAAAATAGGGGGGGGGAGTCTTAATTATTTACTTCTCTGGGCCCTAAAACCAAATAGAAAATTTTCCTTTCTCAATAGAAGGATTAGAATGGACACATTTCCAACATAAAAATAACAGAATGTCTCTTCCATTATTCATCCAGCACGATATTGAATGCTCTAAGAATGTGAACATAGTACTCTTAACTATTACAGAAATCTCAAAATCTTGGTTTAGACATGGGGAAAGAAGACTTTCTCTTAAATCATCAGGGTGATTATCCAGGTTAAGAGGATAAAAGCTTTACCACAGAATCTTCTACAAAGACAGTGGAAACAAACTAAAATCCTGGGAGTTCTAGTTCCTTGCGAACTGGGTATAGGTAAGTTAATACTCCTGCCAGATTGCTCTTTGGGTTATAGACTCTCTGACTAGAGTTCTTGGTTATCCCAAGAAGTGGCCTTTTGTTTCGCTGCCTCATATACTAAAGTTTAACCCAGGGGTTACACCTTCCAAATCTCCTGTAACTCTGATACTAATTATTTGATTATAAGTCTTGACCAAACATTCATCCTGATGTTTGCTTATTATATTCTAGCCTGAATTCAATACTACCTTGAGCTTTTAATCCTGAGATTTTAAACATATTATAAAGTTCCAGTGGAAGTGTTGAGAGAAAAAAAAAAAAAAAGATTACGTATTAGGAATATCTCCTTAGTAAATAATGAGCAGTGTGCAAAAATTGTTGATTTAAGATTTTTAAAGGGTGAAAATGAAAACAATTTACTTTTCATAATTCTTTCAGTAGTGCATTAGTTAAAAATGCTTCTACATATTCTGGATACTGTGTCAACAAATACGGTCTTAATAAAAATATACATAGAGGTATGAATGCACCAAAGCACCTTTGAAACACTTTGAAAAACCTTGCAGGTGTAGGTGCTTCTTAGCCATTTGTCATGGGATAATTCAAATTTTATCTGAACAATATGTCTTATAGTTTAATGCTAATGTTTCTATTGCATAGTACTTCAAGGCTTGACCTTGGCCATTCTATAATATAGTTTTACAAATTATAAGAAAGGGATAAAAAAACCAAAAACTATTGTAAAATATTTATTGTCAACCAGATGAACACATAAGAATCAAATGCAAAAGAAAGAAATTTAAGTAGAATCCATTAGTTTTGTTATCTTAGTTTTGAGATAAAGGAATAGTCAAATTCATAGAGTTGGAAAGTTCACTGGTAGTTGCCAGTGGCCAGGGAAGGGGGAATGGGGAGTAGGTTTAATGGGGACAGAGTTTCACTTTGGGAAGGTGAAAAATTCCAGAGATGGGTGATGATGAGAGTTACACAGCAATGTGAATGGACTTAATGCCACTGATCCCTACAGTTAAAAATGGTTAAAATAGTATGTTTTATACTCTGTAACTTTTACCACAATTAAAAAAAAAAAAAAAAAACACTATATAAAGATGAGGGTTTGTGTTGACTTTCCCTGGAGAAGCAGAACAAGGGGAGGAAGTACATGGGAGAGGAAAGAGTTCCCAGGGGTGAACCTCATTTCTCCTTTACTGAGGGGGTGTTCAATGGAAAGAGTGCCTCCTGCCTGTACACCGGCTAATGATACTTACCAGTGTGAGCTCTGGTGGCCTCAGCCTGCAACAGCTCAGAGCTGGGCTTGGGTTCCCAGCCAGCAATTGAGGCTGGGTCACTGCAATGAAAGCACCAAGATCCTAGACAGTGGTCAGTGATAAAAGCCCTGCCCTTTGGCTTTGCAGAAAAGAATTTCCACAAAGACAAAGTAATGAAGCAAGTAAAGTCTTTGTTAGGAAGGAAAAGAATACAGTATGTGTGGATAGACACACGGGCACACTCAGAAGAAGTGTCTCAGAGTTGCACCCATGTAACAATTTAAGTCACTTATATGGGGGCATTTCTTCCTGTTTTCCTTTGGCCAATCATTGTGATTTGCCTAGTTCACAGTCCATACTTGGTATATCTCAGGATCCTTCCATAGGTTCACATGCATCTCTTAACCAAAATGGATATTACCGAAAAGGCAAATGAGTCGGGAATATCCCTTGACATAACTCTCATTTGGCCTCCAAGAAGCCTTTTCTATGCATGTATGGTCAGGGAGGTCTCCTGACTTCGAGAATAAGAAATACGTGGTCTGGGCAGGGCCCAACCTCCTCCTTTCATTGTCTTGCTATTTTTGTCTTGGAGTTTCGGTCTGTAGAGAATGAATCTCTAATCGCTTTGGGGAGTGGGGGGCCTGCCCATCTGACTCCTACCTCAAGTAGACTTAATAAGAGTCCCTAGCCAAGAAATGTCTAAGTCATAAAAGGGAAGGGAACTCTGAGGAACTGATTAAGGCTGAAAGAAAGGGAAGATAAGCATGAAACTAAATCTGAAATGTATCTTTTTGTGATTATAGACATTACTGGAACAGCTGTCAACATTTGAATAGAATGTGAGGATTAAATAAAAATGAGTATGGTCTTATTTCAAAATTTTAGAACAATGTACTTTTTAGCCATGCAAAACTGGTCTTTTTCAATGGCTTATTGTAAATAAAAGTAAAATTACTGGTTTGTAGAGAATGGAATAGTTGGTATGAAAATGGGAGTTAAGTTACATAGGCATTTTTGCTATGTACCCCAAAAATATAAAAATGCAGGGCACTCAAGCTGAAACATATTCCCTGAAGAATAATGATTCTGCACATTTTATTCAGAAATCCTCTATTAATCTAAAATGTGGTTCATCCCGGAAAAAAGGGGGCATATTGAAGCTGTACTGCAGATTCAAATTCATAAAGCAATATTATGCCTAGCTTTTGCCTACGTGCTTTTAAACATTAATAAAGCTGTGTTGGATAAGAGTTATAATTCATACCAACTTACTTTGATTATTTTGCCATTTGTTTTTGTTAATATAGGGTTTGGTTTTCTTGTTCTGCCCCTGCTACAAGAAAATTGGAGTATTTTTAACAGAAATAAACAAACCTGTGAGGTTCTAGAAAGCAGAAATTCAGTCTGAGACCTTGGAGGAAAACTAGAAAGGTCTGTATGTCTATAGTTATTCTTTATATCAGGTCTCAATTGCTTTTGTAAATAAATTTAGGTGGAATATTGATGTAAGCTGGGAGAAGGAAAAAACCTTACACAGTGAGATATAAGTTTCTCAGATTCAGTAAGACCTTATACGTGCTGACAAGTCTCATTGCTGTGTACTCCTTTCAGGAAATTGACATACCAGAGGGAACTGTTTGGACATATGCTGAGACTCTGACCACCTTATGGCCAGCAAACTTCCCTTTAAGTTTTGTATCCCTTCAGAGCATTGGAGAATATTATCTAACTCACATATGTGTGTATTGTCATCCCACCAATATAATTCATCAAAACAAGGAGTACGTCCTCCAGCAGAAGCCCTAATAATTAGTGTTGGCAGTATCTGAATACTGCCTTATCTCATCTTACGCATAAGCTAAAGGATTGGTTGAAAAACACTTTTAACTAGAATATGTCTCTTGGAATTCAAATCTTTCATTCAGGATCTTATTCAAGAAACCAAGTAAGTGATCAACAGCTTAGAAAGTAGGAGGACATTTACAATCTACTAATAATTCTCAGATATAATATTATATGAAAACAGCACACAGATATATATATATATATATATAAATAATTGTTATTGAGTATAAAATTGTTAAGCAATATGAATTCCTCCTAATAGATTTATTCCAAGCTTAAGGGATTCAGTTTGGTTCAGTTCAGTCTCTTAGGTTTGTCCGAATCTTTGCGATCCCATGGACTGCAGCACGCCAGGCCTCCCTGTCCATCACCAAATCGCAGAGCTTACCCAAACCCATGTACATTGAGTTTGTGATGCCATCCAACCATCTTATCATCTAACGTCCACTTCTCCTCCGCCTTCAATCTTCCCGAGCATGAGAATCTTTTCAAATGAGCCAGCTGTTTGCATCAGGAGGCCAAAGTATTGGAGTTTTGCCTCAACATCAGTCCTTTCAATGAATATTGAGAATTGATCTCCTCTAGGATGCACTGGTTGGATCTCCTTGCAGTCCAAGCGACTCTCAAGAGTCTTCTCCAACACCACAGTTCAAAAGCATCAATTCTTCTGTGCTCAGCTTTCTTCATAGTTCAACTCTCACATCTATACATGGCTACTAGAAAAATCCATAGCATTTACTAGACAGAAGTCTGTTGGCAAAGTAATGTCTCTGCTTTTTAATGTGTTGTCTAGGTTAGTCATAGCTTTTCTTCCAGGAGTAAGTGTCTTTTAATTTCATGGCTACAATCACCATCTGCAGTGATTTAGAAGCCCCCCAAAATAAAGTCTGCCACTGTTTCCATTGTTTCCCCATCTATTTGCCACGAAGTGGTGGGACCGGTGCATGATCTTGGTTTTCTGAATGTTGAGCTTTAAGCCAATTTTTTCACTCTCCTCTTTCACTTGCATCAAGAGGCTCTTTAATTCTTCTTCATTTTCTGCCATAATGGTGGTGTCATCTGCATGTCTGATGTTATTGATATTTCTCCCAGGAATATTGATTCCAGATTGTGCTTCCTCCAGCCCAGTGTTTCTCATGATGTACTCTGCATATAAGTTAAATAATCAGGGTGATGAAATACAGCATTGATGTACTGCTTTTCCTATTTGAAACCAGTCTGTTATTCCATGTCCAGTTCTAATGGTTGATTTATAACCTGCATACAGGTTTCTCAAGATTCAGGTCAGGTGGTCTGGTATTCCCATCTCTTTCAGAGTTTTCCACCATTTGTTGTGATCCACACAGTCAAAGGCTTTGGCATAGTCAATAAAGCAGAAATAGATGTTTTTCTGGAACTCTCTTGCTTTTTTGATGATCCAATGGATGTTGGCAATTTGATCTCTGGTTCCTCTGCCTTTTCTAAAACCAGCTTGAACATCTGGAAGTTCACAATTCACATACTGTTGAAGTCTGGCTTGGAGAATTCTGAGCATTACTTTACTAGTGTGTGAGATGAGTACAATTGTGCGGTAGTTTGAGCATTCTTTGGGATTGCCTTTCTTTGGGATTGGAATGAAAACGGACCTTTTCCAGTCCTTGGCCACTGCTGAGTTTTCCAAATTTGCTGGCATATTGAGTGCAGCACTTTCACAGCATCATCTTTCAGGATTTGAAATAGCTCCACTGGAATTCCATCACCTCCACTAGCTTTGTTCGTAGTGATGCTTTCTAAGGCCCACTTTACTTCACATACCAGGATGTCTGGCTCTAGGTGAGTGATCACACCATCGTGATTATCTGCCTCATGAAGATCTCTTTTGTATAGTTCTTCTGTGTTTTCTTGCCCCCTCTTCTTAAAACCATCTGCTTCTGTTAGGTCCATACTATTTCTGTCCTTTATTGAGCCCGTCTTTGCATGAAATCTTCCCTTGGTATCTCTAATTTTCTTGAAGAGATCTCTAGTCTTTCCCATTCTGTTGTTTTCCTCTATTTCTTTGCACTGATCACTGAGGAAGGCTTTCATATCTCTCCTTGCTATTCTTTGGAACTCTGCATTCAAATGGGAATATCTTTCCTTTTCTCCTTCGCTTTTTGTTTCTCTTCTTTCTTCCGCTATTTGTAAGGCCTCCTCAGACAGCCATTTTGTTTGTTAGCATTTCTTTTTTCTTAGGGATGGCTTTGATTATCATCTCCTGTACAATGTTTCAAACCTCCATCCATAGTTTTTCAGGCACTCTGTCAGATATAGTCCCTTGAATCTATTTGTCACTTCCACTGTATATTCATAGGGATTTGATTTAGGTCAAATCAACCATGTTAAGCATGTCTGGATATATTTTAGTAGCTTGTGAAACTCATTGATATTATCTATTTTTACCAAGATGGCCTAATGTAACACTTTTATGAATTGAGTATTTGTTTTAATTTGCAAACTATTTTGTTGTTAGTTCACCACACTTTCCTGTAGAGTAATCTCCAAGGTGGGTCTTGGAAGATGTTCTTTTCACTGTTGCATTTACATAAGCCCTTGCTCTTTTCTTGGTCATGGAAATGTTCTTTACTCTTTCAATAATTATATTGGTTGTTTAATGTTGACTTTAGTAGAGAAATCTTTGCATAATGGTGAATAAATAACTTTTCTATTAGCATATAAGTTCATGGTCCAGATTATAACTACATGATCCTATAATAGTCTTTCAATTTAGCAAGTAGTATATCTCTTTTTTTCTTTAATTGGGAAGTGCATTGTGTTATCAATCTTTTTAAAAATTAAGTATAGTAGATAAAAGTTATCATACTTTAATATTATAATGCACCTTCTGGTAATGGCAATGTATGAAAGTTATAATGCCAGAGTAAAAAAGAGACTTTCACATTTGTTTCATTTAACTTCATGAAAATTTCACTACAGCATTTTAATTTCCATTATTACACTATTAAGAGTTTCTCAAATATGTCAGTTTCTTGTTGTTTAGTTGCTCAATCATGTCTGACTCTTTTGGGAGCCCATGGACCCCAGGCTTCTCTGTCCCTGGGACTTCCCAGGCAATAATACTAGAGTGGATTGCCATATCAGTTTATAAACCCATATTTGAGAACTTAAATTGTGGACTAAAAATCTGAGTCCCTTTAACTCACAGGATCCCAGAAAATGACCAAATGATAAGACTGTTTTTATCAAGCTGACAATATACAGAAATTAAAGCCTTCCAGCAAAGTTGGTAATGAGAGTTCAATATTTTTATTAATTTCACTTAGAAGCTGTGTAGCCCACCAACAGTCCAGTATAAAATAATTTTATTTTTTCAAAATTTTTTCCATTATTCACATTTTTATAATACATTATAGAAAGCAACAGTGCCCCTGAGAGATTCCTTTTTCCTATCCCAATGAAATTAAAATTCTAGATAAGTCAACTTTTTCCCAACAATCTGCATGCATTTCAGTTTTTGTCATGGTTTTGAAAAAGTTGACAAAACAAATTATTTAATCTTTGTGCTATAATTTATCATGAAATATAAAACATCTAAAATGTACATTTTCTCAAGACAGGAAGTGTAAGGATGAAAATGTTGACTGCAGCATTTGTAAATATTTGATCCTGTTTCCTGCAAATAGGATATTATACCAGCAAGAGTATTAAGTGTTCAGATCAAATAAGACATCATCTAGCAAAGTGGGTTCGGGAGTGGTGGAAAAAGCATTCAAACACATCTAGCAAGTTTATAGCAGATACTAAAACTTCCAGAAATGCAGTTTTAATTCCCTAATCATTTATTTCTTTCTTGCTTTCCTTCATACTTATTTCTGTCAAAGCAGTTCTGGGGCTTTATTAATTCATGCTCCTTCCACACCCCTTAATATAATTTGTTGTGTTTGGTACTGATGCTTAAGTTTGGTACACTTAAGGGAAAAAAAAAATAAAACCCTTCTGCATTAATCCCCATTGTTTGACTTCATTGGCATACCTGTTTGCACATCTCTTTGCATATGTCCTTTCTGACTTCATTATATGAAAAACATATAGAAAAAATTATATATTGTTTCAAACAAGTGTACTAAACTCAAGTGTGTTGCTTTACTTTCTTTGTATCCTCTGTGGTATCCTCTGAAGATACTTTGTTCATCTCTCTCTAAACTGGAGCCTATGTTTAAATACTCATAGTCAGCACCACCTCCAGGATAGCTGTGCCTAAGATTGATTTCAAGAGTCTTCACTGAGACATCGTTCCTCAGTGAGGTCTCCTGTGCTCTAGGGGTGATAAATCAGCTTTCATACAGAGGTCTAATCCCATCAAAATTGCTGTTGGAAACATTTTGTTTTTCTTCCTTTTTAGCCTTAGTATTGACAGCCTGCATTTTGCTAATATGTACAATTTTGCTCTTAACATACCTTGAAATCCAAAACCTCTCATTTGGAAACATCATTTACAATTATCTGTCACCTACTTATTCTTGATGCTGACTACAACCACTTGTTGAACTCTCTGAGCGCCTTCTCATTTCCTAGCAAGACAATCCAATGTCAGTCTCCACATGTGTGTGCTAAATTGCTTCAGTTGTGTCCGACTCTTTGCAACCCTGTGGACCGTAGCCTGCTAGGCTCCTCTGTTCATGGGATTCTCCAGGAAAGAATACTATAGTGAGTTGCCATTTCCTTTCCCAGGGGATCTTCGTGACCCAGGGATCCAGGCTCCTCTGGCTATACTGGAGTGAGTTGCCATTTCCTTTCCCGGGAGATCTCCCTGACCCAGGGATCAAACCCGCATCTCTTACATCTCCTGCATTGACAGGTGGGTTCTTTACCACTAGCGCCAACTGGGAAGCCCATCAGTCTCCATGGACTTCTCTTAATTGGTGGCTGGTAATTTGGCAAGAATGTATCCTGGGCTCACTACTCTATTTGCCCCCCTGTGAACTGCTGGCTTGGGTTAACTCAGGCTGCAGCTGGAAAATGCTCATATTACCTGTTGCTTCCTGTAATTTAAACTGATTTAATCACTTTTGAATGACTCTGCAATTCAAAGATACTGATTCAAGTTAAAAAAAAAGTTTCTTAGCTCTGATGAATAATAGGATTTTACTAATAAAGTAAGCAACTGTTCACTTTAGAACTGTAATATTGCTTCAAAATACAGGTACAAAACTGCATAGTTGAGATTGAGAATGTATATTATAATTTTAGGCCCTGAACTGATTTTTCTTTGGAGTGCCCATAAATGAAAAAGAAACCAGTGTTAATTATTTGCCTCTGTTGTATTAGGATCAAATATTTGCTGAAGGAGAAAGTAAAACCTAGCATATGTGGTATCTATTCTGTTTTTCTTTGTCATAAATAATTAAGGGCTCCTCTGGATTAAAAAATATATTTTACTGTATTTTATTTGCATATTGATTTGCATATATAGCTAAAATAGAGATAAAATTTTTCTCTTTCATACTAATTATACATATCCTATTTTTTAAATAAAAAGTCTCAGTCCAATATACTGGCTGCCAGCTTAGTCATGTCTCATTTTTAAGCCATTATACCCTCAGCAGAAGCAACACTATGTCTGTCATTGTACTCCATGGAATATTCTGTTTTAGATGGCGTTTTTATCTCAATATTCCATCTTTGTAAGAGCTTACACACCTTTTTCTTTTTTTAACATCTCATGAAATAACATCTTTGGGGAATATAATTACAGCCACAGAAACAATATGTAGTTAATTTTAAAGTTCTTTGTAAATAGAACCTTTCATTTTGGGGGTTAATCTATGGGTATCAAAAGATTGTTCAGTTAAGTTTTGGGAAAAATAAACATTTAGATAAGAGAAAATCAAGTATATGTCATTATCTGTCTTGAGAATTGAAAAGAGCTAAGTGTATGAAACAGCTTTTAGGATTCATAAGGATTACCATCTCTACATTTCTACTTTTTTTTTTTTTTTTTGTAAGTTTGCATCATGACTCAGATGTTCAAGAATCTGCCTGCAATGTTCAGTCTCTGGGTCAGTAAGATCCCCTAGAGAAGGGAATGGCACCCTGCCCCAGTATTCTTGCCTGGAGAATTCCATGGATAGAGGATCCTGGAGGCTACAGTCCATGGCTTTGCAAAGAGTCAAACATGACTGAGCAACTTTCCTCTCACTGAGATTATAAAAACATTACAGTTAATTATATTTTCCTCAAAATATTTTTTGTATGTGCTTGCTTACTAAACAAACGTTTATTCAACATTTGCGAGGGTTCTTTTTATATGTCTGGAGCACAGGGCATGAAAAATACCAAAAAAATACCTGCAAGCTATACAGATACAGATGGAGATATATGATTTATTTTGAGATAGCTATAAAAAAGACAAAAATTTAAATTTAGAGACAATACAAATTATAAAGGAAATAAATAAGGAGCTGAGATAGAGATTCATGGGAGTAAAAGCGACTTCCAATGTAATACTTGGAGAGCTCATTGTTGAACAAATGTATTAATTATGCTGGTACTAATGGAGAAGAGGAGACAGACATAAAGCAGGCGAGATAAAGTGGTAGTACTGAGTAGGAGTTGTATATACGGAGTTTGTGAGTCCAAAATAAAATTATTCTGCTATGGGGAGAAAAGAAGGAAATGATATAACATGAGTTTGAATAAACAGGTAAAAACTTATGTCATGGCTTGTAGGTCATGATAAAAACTTTAGACTACATCTTTTAGGTTGAACCATATTAAATTACTAAAATATATGATCATTTTTACAACAGAAAGAGTAATTTCATATGGTTCCTCTTATTACTAGAATAAGAAGGCATTGGAAATTCCCAGTACATTAAAGTTATAGATTTTAAGAAGCTGATTCTTATATTGGATGGAAATGTTATTATACAGGGGCAAGAAATAAATGGAAAAATAAAACATTCAGGAAGCTGCTGCAGTCATCTTTCTTTATGAAAAGAAATGGTGAATTATATTAAGGTGAGTTGGAAGGAAATGTGGTGGATATATACCAAGCACCTGCTGTGCTTCAAAAACTGAAATGCACATTAGGAAACAAAAATGTACAGATTATTTCACTGCCATTCACAGCACACTGTAGGTCAGCTGTTTTAAGCCAAAATGTGTATCACTAGGGTGTGGTAAGGTAAAAAATACAGATATACTGGCCAGTTCTCTGATCCATTGATCAAGTTTCTGAATATAGGCCAAGGGGAATGTGGGGGGTGTGTGTGAAAGTGTGTGTGTTTCAAATCATCTAGCCCATTCTGATGTGCAGTTCAGGTTAAAAGCCCTGGAATAGTTAGAAAGATACACAGTTAAAATGGATAATTACAATACAGTGTGACATAGGTAATGATATAAGGAAACACAGAAGTAAGGGAACTCATAAACAAATGACCTAATTGAATAAACCATAATTTACTGAGTGGTTTTTCCAATTATTTAGCTGTATACAACTTCCAAAAGTACATTTATCTTGAAGCTATTAAGCACTTTTTTATGAAAATAAACAGTAGCAAATCGACTGTATTGACTTAAACTTTCTGCCTATTAACTCATTTATGTTAGAATTTGGGCAATACTAAAATGTTTTATTTCATTTTGAGATTGAAATTGAGATCATGATATGAAAATGTATGATATGCTTTGATTGTTTGTATGTGACACACAATTTGCAAAGAATTTGCTGATGTAAGACAGGACTGAGAAGTTAATACTGTACTGATTCAGCAAATTATTCTTCTACTTGTACTTTGCAGACATGGGAAAGATAACCATTCTTTTTTGTTTTAAAGTTAGAATAAATGTTTCAATAAAAATAAGTAAGATTCTAATGTATGTCTTATAATTGTTTCACTATTGGTCTTACTCACCTAACTATAAAAAAATAGCATTTTAATATTCAGGAATGATGTCCTGAAATGGCTTGTTCTGACTCAGAACAATCAATTGTGCTTATCTCTTCCCAGCTCCCTGTTCAATGATAACACGTTTGTATTGGGAGATAATTTTTCATTGGTCTCTTGTTTTCTGTACTTGGGAAGAGTAGCCGACTGTCTTTGTTATGACCTATCTTTTCAAGGATGTTTGCATAGTAAACAAATTTAAAGGATGGCTTTTTCCTCTGAGCGAAAGACAGGCTTGTTGCCCAATACAATATATAGATACTATTTCTCTCTGGGAAGTCTGTTTGCATATTGCCCATTATGAAAAATTCTGTTTCTAAACTCAGGGTTCCTCTTCTGTATCACACATGCAGGTGTGACTTATACCTCTTTGTCTGACCCTTAGGGATTTGAGGTTTGGGGCATGACACAAGTTCTGATATTCTGGCAACTGCCATTGCTGTGAGTAACAAACTCTCCTTTGTCTCTAACTCAGGAGTCTTGGATCTTCTGCCAGTACTCATGAAACTGTGCAAGCTAACCTTTTTGCTTGCAAGTAGAGTAAAAACCTTATATGCTTCATAGTCCTTGAAGTTTAGTAGCTAGAAATAGTCATAAGTGAGAATATTCACAGTGCAAAAATCTTCAAGCATTACAAACTAGTGTTTTGTTATTGTTTATTTTTGTTTTTCAAGAGTCAAGTGTTAAAATTTTGCCAAACCTGAAAGCTTGGTTGTTTATTATGCTATATTAATATATGGTTAACAATACTGTCTGCCACATTTCCTGATTAGCACGCTGCCACCTTGCAAACCATCCTATTGGAAATATGGCAAGTGACGGACACATCTTGGTATTTCCTTATGGCTACAATGTGAAGAATGCAGCTTTTGGATTTAGGTAGACCTGATTGTCAGTCTGCCTTGCGCCTTTTAGAAGCTACCTGGATATAGCATTTTATTTGAGCATCCTCATTACAGTTCACTCTGTTCAGAGGTTCCTACATTTGTTTTGGAGATTTATTCCGGTAATGTTTAGTGTACAGTATGAAAGTATCTCATATCTTAAAATGTGATCTCAAAATTGCTCCTTGTACTCTAATTTTCTGTGACTATTACTGTTCACAGCAATTACAGAGACCACTAGTGATGGGAAGATAGTGTATACCCAGGTCTTAAAGACATGCTGCCAGGGTGTACATTTGGCAAGCACATTGTTCCTTTCTCCAATAGAGAAAATTTTCAAATTGACAATTCTGATGAAAAGGTAAATATACTGTGCAGAACGATCAAAACTTTGAGATAGAAAATCAGGAGCATGGAAATGAAGCAACAAGTCCTTATAATTCAGCAATATACACTTTTGGCTTTGGCTTTGTCCTAAGATTCTGGAAAACAGAAGGGTTGAATATCTCTTAATATCCTAAAATTTGTGTTCAATCATCAATAACGTGGTAACAGAAGTTATGATACTTAAAATGAAATTGTAACCGAAAGTGATATCCAGCTGCTTGCCACTCGAAAACTGATAAAGAGGCCAGGTTGGTGGATAGGAAAGTTTGCTTCATTTTGGAGAGTTGATAGGGAGACAGATGCCTGTTCAAAGGCCAACTTCACCTTCCCTGACAGTCAGTGGGCAAGAGTTTTATAGAGGAAAGGAGGAGGATCATGCAGGTACAGCACGGGCAGTCCTGACAGTGATCTTGAAGTTGGACATGTGGTGGTCTGATCAACATCATCTCGATTGTTAGTCTTGATTGTTGAAATACAGTTAGTCTTCAGTTCCCTGTATCTCATATGGTAAAGAGTCTGACTGCAATGCAGGAGACCTGGGTTCCATCCCTGGGTCGGGAAGATCCTCTGGAGAAGGGAATGACAATCTACTACAGTATTCTTGCCTGGAGAATCCCACGGACAGAGGAGTCTGGTGGGCTATAGACTGTGGGTTGGCAAAGAGTCAGACATGACTGAGCAACTAACACTACTACTATTCATCTTCAGGTCCAGGGTGAGTTTGTTCCTTGTTTTTCCTTGAGGCCAGTTCTCAAAATAGAGGCAGCTGGTAGGGGTTTCAGTCTCTATAAGAGAACACACAAGATATGCCTCAGAATGTTGTCTATAGCCCTTGAGGAGAAACTGGAGCTCCTCGACTTTGCTTAATGACTCAATAAATATTGTGTGATCTAGGATCATTTTCCTTTGCTTCTGCATTTTCTCATGTCTCTGATTAAACTTATTCTTTGGCTAAATTCTTCCACAGACAAAAGGCAGGCTCAGGTAATGGGGGTCAAGACCTTCGAGTCTTACTCCATTTCAAAATGATATCTGTACTAAGAACAAAGTTTCCATTCAGATTTATTCTTAGTATCTGAATATTTACCTTCAAGTACATAGTGTTGAGTTACAAAATATCTGAGAAAAATAGTGTAAACTTATATTTTAGTATACATGTAATCTTACCATTTGAAGATACATGTATAATCACTATAGCAAGAGTAAAATAGAGCAGTGATTAATAATGATCATAAACCTGGGTTATTTGAAGAAACTTTTGAAAATGTTAAATTGAGAACCACTGTTCTCATCCAAACATGACTACTGGAAAAGCCATAGCTTTGACTAGACAGACGTTTGTTGGCAAAGTAATGTCTCTGCTTTTTAGTGTGCTGTCTAGGTTGGTTGTATCTTTTCTTCCAAGGAGCAAACGTCTTTTAATTTTATGGCTGCAATCACCATCTGCAGTGATTCTGGACCACCCCCCCCCCCCAAATAAAGTTTCTCACTGTTTCCATTGTATCCACATATATTTACCATTAAGTGACGGGACTGGATGCCATGATCTTAGTCTTCTGAATGTTGAGTTTTAAGCCAGCTTTTATAGAGTCCATGGAATTCTCCAGGCCAGAATACTGAAGTGGGTAGCCTTTCCACCCTCCAGGGGATCTTCCCAATCCAAGGATCGAACCCAGGTCTCCTGCATTCCAGGTGGATTCTTTACCAGCTGAGCCACAAGGGAAGCCCATGAATACTGGAGTGGGTAGCCTATCTCTTCTCCAGCAGATCTTCCTGACCCAGGAGTCAAACTGGTGTCTCCTGCATTGCAAGTGGATTCTTTATCAACTGAGCTATCAGGGAAGCCTCCATGAAGACATACAGGTTTATGAACATCATTGTCATCTGAGAACTGCAAACCATAACAATGAGATTCCACTTTCCTGTGGTTGTTCAGTCACTCAGTTGAGTCTGATTCTTTGCAACCTCATGGACTGCAATTCACCAGGTTTCCCTGTCCTTCACTGTCTCCTGGAGTTTGCTCAAACTTATGTCCATTGAGTCAATGGTACCATCCAACTATCTCATTCTTTGTTGCCCTCTTCTCCTGCTCTCAATCTTTTCCAGCTTCGGGGTCTTTTCCAATGAGCTGGCTCTTCTCATCAGGTGCCGAAAGTATTAGGGCTTCAGCTTCAGCTACTACAAACTTATTGTGTAATATAATGATTAAAATCTAAAGAACTGACAACATCAAACGCTGGTAAGAATGTGTAGCAAAGGGAGTTCTCATTCACTTCTGGTCAGAATATAAAGTGCGGCAGCCACTTTTAAAAATTTGACAGTCAGTTGTTTACCTTATACTCCAGCAATCATGTTCCTTGTTATTTACCCAAATCAGTTGAAAACTCTTGTCACAGAAACTTATGTAAAGAAATATTTATAGCAAATTTATTCAGAATTACTAAACCTTGGAAGCAACCAAGATGCCCTAAACCAATATGATGTATTTATATGATAGAATATTATTGGTGATATAAAACAATAATCTACCTAACCATGAACAAATATGGACCAACCTTAGAAGCATAGGGCTTCCCTGGTGGCTCAGATAGTAAAGCTTCTGCCTGCAATGCGGAAGACCCAGGTTCAATCCCTGCATTGGGAAGATCCCCTGGAGAAGGAAATGGCAACCCACTCCAGGATTCATGCCTGGAAAATCCCATTGACAGAGGAGCCAGATAGGCTACAGTCCACAGGGTCACAAAGAATCAGACACAACTGAGCAACTTTATTTTCTTAGAAGCATAGTGCTAAGTGACAGAAGCTAGTCTGAAAAGGCTACATACTGTTTGATTTCAACTTATGACATGACATTCCAGAAAAGGCAAATCTAAGGAGACAATAAAAAGATCAGTGGTTGTCAAGAAGTTGGCATAGAGTTGTCATGGGAGAGGAATGAACACGCAGAACACAGCATTTCTAGGGCAGTAAAACTATTCTGTAAGATTCTATAATGGCAGACACGCACATTTGTCAAAAATACATAGAAAGTACAACACAAAATGGAGCCTTAATGTAAACCATGGACTTTTGTTAATAGTTTATCAACATCCAATCATCAATTTAACAAATGAAGCACACTAATACAAGTGTTAATATAAGGGAAAACAGAAAGATTGAGGGGGTATATAGAATAACTCTACTTTCTGTTCCTTTTACTGTAAACCCCAATCTGTTCTGAAGAATAGTCTGTTAATTTAAAAAACAACAACAAAAAGGCAAACCTCAAGGCAGAAACTTTGTGCAGAGTAGTAAGATATTTCATTGTTTTTCAGTGCTGACTTACACAGGTTTTCTTTTAAATTTTTCATTGTCATGCTATTCAGAAATGAACTAAATACAGTGTTTTAGCTTGAAGTTGAGCCAACTTTTATTTTAGTTAATTTTCAAATAAATGATTTGTTTTCTACAAAACACCTCATTTAAAGGATTTAGCTTGTTTAATTCAATGTTTGGTTAATGTGTTCTCATTTTTATAAGCCTCTCTTACAAAGACTTGGATCGGTGCTTCGGCATAAAGTACCAGAGATTCCTTAAATGTCTTAGTCAATACTTATGAAACAAATGAAATCCATGAGTTCATAAAAAAATCATATTCCTTATTAGACATAATGAGGATAAAATATTTAAGCAGTAAATTTATTTGTTTGAAAATGAATTGTGTTTTTGATATGTGGATCTCTTTAAGTATTTTATCAATCATTTTATATTAGAAATTAAAGGTTTAAACAGTATTGAATTCTGTATTTTTTATATCTTGTTAATAGTGATTTTTGCACAGTTAATTAGATCAACCTTTATAATATTCATTAGATATTTAAATGACTAAATTCTCAGACATCTGCTCTTTATTATTTTGGATTTTTGGCACATGTATACACAGTGTTGAAGAAGACTCTTAAGAGTCCCTTGGACTGCAAGGAGATCCAACCAGTCCATCCTAAAGGAGATCAGTCCTGGGTGTTCATTGGAAGGACTGATGTCGAAGCTAAAACTCCAATACTTTGGCCACCTGATGCAAAGAGCTGACTCATTTGAAAAGACCCTGATGCTGGGAAAGATTGAGGGCAGGAGGAGAAGGGGATGACAGAGGATGAGATGGTTGGATGGCATCACCAACTCAATGGACATGAGTTTGGGTAAACTCTGGGAATTGGTGATGGAAAGGGAGGCCTGGCATGCTGCGGTTCATGGGCTCACAAAGAGTCGGACACGACTGAGTGACTGAACTGAACTGAACTGATACATGGCTTAACTATGTTAATTAGAACGGTTGGCATTTCTCATATTTTCTTAAAATAGGAAACTATTGTTACTCATTTACATGTGTTCAATCACAATAAATTCATATTAGGGAGTTATATAGATACCTTAGAGCTAAATAAGAAGCCAAGATAGCAAATGATGAATTATCTTTTGTTTGTGGGGTGTTTAAAAAAGATAGGTAATAGTTTCTATTATTTTAGAAATTTGAAAAATAAAGTTATTAGGAAACTGAGAGAAAAATGCCTTTCTATTACCATCTTTTCATGAGAGAATGACATTCAATATAGGTGAATATACTTTATTTTTTTAAAAAGGGTTTTCAAAAATATTGTTTCATTCATGCAACATGAATAGGCATGTAGTTTGAAATTTAAGGAAAAAACCTCCAAATTAAGAAACAGAATATAACCAGTACCTGTGTCACTATTTGTTCCTGACTGAAGTATACTTGAAGGCCTCAGGTGTAAACACTTTTCTGGGTTTTGAGTGTATTAGTTTAAATGTTCTGTTTTATGACATGACCATATCTCACTAGCAAATATTTTTTAATGTTTCTGTAATAAATATGAATATCATTATACTCTATTTTGTACTCTATGACTTGCTTTCATTCAATATGATGTGTGTTTCATGTTAATGTACTTAACCTTATTTTGATTGCTATACAAAATGTCTATAAATGAATTATTACACAGTATATGCATTCAGTATATCATCATTTGGGTTCATTTCAGTTGCTTCTTTTGCTTTTACTAGCATTATTTATGTGCATATTTTTGAGCGCATTCCTTAGGTATACTATAGTTGCTCTGGATTATTAAGTTAGCAACGTGACTTCTGATGTTCTGTTTTCTGTTTCACACCTCTGCTCCAAGCAGTATCAAACTGGTCTTGATCCATATCTTCATGCATTCTGATTATGATCCAACTGTTTCATCAGTTGTTTCTCTGACAGTAAACCCCATAGTGGTTTTTATTTGTATTTTACCAATTACAAATGAACTTAAATGTCTTTTCATATTCTGTGTGTGTGTGTGTGTGTGTGTGTGTGTGTGTGTGTGTTTGTGTGTGCGCACGCAGGCGCGCGTTTAGTCCCTCAATTGTGTCTGACTCTTTGCGACCCTTTGGGCTGTAGCTCACCAGGCTCCTCTGCCCATGGGATTTTTCAGGCAAGAATACTGGAGTGGATTACCATTTTTCTCCTCCAGGGGATCTTCCCAACCCCAGGGATGAAACCTTCCCCTCCTCTCCCGTATTTCTGGCATTGCAGGAGGATTCTTTACCCCTGAGCCATCAGGGAAGCACTTTCATATGCTAATTAATGACATTATTTTGACACGCCTACTACTCGTGACTTTGCTTCATTAGCTAACATTGAATTATTTCTTAGTAAAATCTTTATATATTTGAATGCTCATTTTTTATCAGTTACTATTTCAATTTTCTATTGCTGTCTAACAAATCACCGCAAATCTAGCAGCTTAAATCAACAAAAATATATCTCATGGTTTCTGTGGGTTCAGAGTCCAGTGTGATTTAAGGAGGAGCTATGCATAGTAGGATCTCCTAAGGCTGCTGTCAGGAAGTCAGTGAGGTATGTCTTCATTTGGAGGAACTTCCAAGCTCCCTCGGGTCATTGGCAGAATTCATTTCTCTGCAGTTGTATGACTGACATCACTACTTTCTTGTTACCTGTGGCCAGGGGTTGTTCTCAGCCACTGGAGGCTATTCTCAAGTCACTTGATGGGCGGCCCCTGCAAAGGCCTTCATTTGGACATGACAGTTAGCCACTTCAAGCCCAGCATGTCTACATCTCCTGCAGCTTTAAATCTCGTTGACCTCTTCTGTCTCTCACTTCTAAAGCCTTTTTAAGAAGCACTCATATGATTATGTCAGGCCTGCCTGTACTCCAGGGGAAAGGAGTTTACAAAATATACATACCAGGAGTCATAGAGGCTTGTCTTAAAATTCTGCCTATCCACTTATATAAACTACAAGTACTTTCTCCAAGTTTATGACTTACTTTTAAATTTCATAAATACTGCTTTTGGTAAAGATGATATTCTTAATTTAAATATGCTATTTTCTCTGAATACTTTGAATATTTGCCATTATTATTGCAAAGTAATCTTTCAGACTTCTGTTTTCTGGCAGGTAATTTATTTTATCTTTGACTCCTTTTAAGATATCATCACTGTCCTTGGGTTTTGTGGTTTCAGCACTATACAAAATTATCCAATTTTAAATTAATTAGGCTTCCTGAGTTACAAGATTTATTTATTTATTTCTATAGTATTATTTTTGCATATGTCTTTCTGTTATTCTAATTATTCATCCCTTAGAACTCCATTGAGTTGTGGCTGAATCTTTCTTATGCTATTTTAATGTCTCTTAAATAATTGTTTCTATATATATATATATATATGTATATATATATATACACACACACACATATATATATTTATTTATTTATTTTCTTCCCTGTGGTCCATTCTGAGTAAATCCAGATGATGTAACTTCACCTCAGTAATTTTTAACATTATCTAAAATATTCTTTATTCCTACTCATCAAATTTCTAATAAAATTTCAATACTTATCACTTTTAGAAATTTCATATGCTGCTTTTTACAAATCGTTCAGGTCCTTCTGATTTTTTTGGTTACTTCTCTTTAGATTTCCTATCTTTCATTATATAGATATATGCATGTTATATTCTGTGTTTAATAATGCCAGTATCTGCAATTGCTTGAGGTTTAATCCTATAATTAACCCTGTAAACTCTCAAGTCATTGCACTGTATTTTAATCCTGTTGAGTCTCATAAGTGTTAGCATATTTCATCAATTTTTAAAAAAAATATTGAATGTGAATTTATGATTTTTGGCAGTTCATTTGAGGGAATTTTTTGAACTCTGATTATAAAATGTATCCTGGACTTCTCTGGTAGTTCAGTGGTTAAGACTCTGCCTTCCAATGCAAGGGGTGCAGGTTCAATTCCTGGTTGGGGAACTAAGATCCCATCTGCCAGTTGGTATGGCCAAATAAAATAAAATAAAATATATCTTGCTAGAGGAAAGTTTGGTTTATGCTTCTGTAATAGATAGTTGAGGTAACTACAAACCTGAGACTGTCATGGATTATGTTTTAGGCTTGAGGTTGTTTCTATCATGTAAGTCACATGATGGTCAGTGTGTGGATATGAATTATCTTTCTTATTATCCCTTCAACCTGTTGTCAAGTTTAAAACATCAAATATGAAATTGAATCAATCTACAATGTCATTCCTCCCCTCCATTTTCCAACTGAGAGTTTTATTTTGGGGTTTTCCTATTCTGATACAGTTCTAATACTGTCTCCCACCTTTTGACATTCCCAGAATGAATTCTCTCCATCCTTTACACAGCCTGTTAAAAATCTCTAGTCTTCCAGGGTTAGATAGAGAGATGCTCAAATGACAAGCACTATCTTTAGAGATCAGCACATTTAAAGAACATCTTTTCACCACAATATATCTGCAAGGAATTCCTTTTCTTATTTGTGTACTTTGCACTGTATTTACCAAAAACTTATTTAAATAAGTTTTTATGAAGCAATTTTAGGTGTTCTCCAATGGGAGCATTGTCCAGACATCT
Source organism: Cervus canadensis (assembly GCF_019320065.1). Classification (NCBI taxonomy): domain Eukaryota; kingdom Metazoa; phylum Chordata; class Mammalia; order Artiodactyla; family Cervidae; genus Cervus; species Cervus canadensis. The sequence continues at coordinate 64,028,415 of NC_057398.1, read as the reverse complement.
ATTCTACCATATTGCTGGGCAAATATCCTGTAGCACCAAGGTGTTTTTGTGCATAAGAAAAAAGCAACCACAAAACATCATTTAGATACATAGTTTACTGTAATGTGACATTACAGAGAATAATTTTTCTGGTTCTTTCAACCACATTATAATTCAAAATATACAGAATTCTGAATCTTATGCAATCAGTTACTGTGTGTATAACATAGCCAATTCTAGATATCAGCATCATAATTAGTTTATTTTTTCATTATTTTTATACTTGTTTTCAGAGCTTTTTAGAATTATGACTATATTTATTTTGGTACTTTCCTAGAACTTCTGTAATCTTACCAGAACCAAGAGACAAACAATTTCATCTTAGACAAGCTGACATAGAACCAGAATTTAGGTTTTTAATAAACTGAATTTGCTTGAAATATAGTCCTTTTCACCAGGTGAATTGGAACCCAGTCCTCTGGGCATCTGGTTGAATTTTTCTTATACAGTTAATCTTCTCTATGACATTAAAAACTTTTCTAAATTCATGTTTTACTTAAATTTTAGCATTTTGGTAGCTGGCATTTTCTCTAAAATGATTTACTTTTAAATATTTTTTGGTCAACGTCACATGATCAGTTATTAAAGATGTAGTTATTTAATCTATTAATTTGGTTAAAAGTGTGTATTAATTATTAGGATTTTATTATAATTTGGTGAATCAGCTAAAGGTTTCCTCTCCCAAGAGGTGATGCGTGAGTTTATCTAGTCAGCTCTCCTCTTTGGCTATAAGGATAATTATTATTAATATATCACTTTAGAACACACTGTAAAAAATGACTCTTAGTTGGTCATTTTTATGAGCACCAGAACCATCAGTCACTACTATACTGGTAACATTTCAGCACTTTCAAAGCCTTCCTCGCTTACTTCTAGATCCCTATATTTAATTGAGAGAGTGTATAATTTATAAGCAAATATAAGATAATGAAGAAACAAAGTACCATTTATGAATCTTCCCTTCTACTGATAAGATTCTTTCCGAAATCAAATTATATTCAACCCTTTACATTTTTGCTTTACATTTCATATATTTTGTAATTATTATTTTTACTTAAGGAGGCATCATTTACAAATTCCACTCCTATCAGTGAATCAAAATTCTTCTGCTACTACTTTTACTTCTGTTGACAAATTTGTCACCATGTGGTCACTACCAGAAACTTTAAGTCCTTTCTTAAATAGCCTCTGACTCTTCCAGAAGATCAGTTCATATGCTCCATCATGGTCAGACGCTCACTAAAATTGTAGGCCCAGATGAACAACTGAGTCCAACTTCATTTAGCCGCTCTCAGACAGAACATTCTCATACTATACACTTTTAAAAAGGTTCATTATGTGTGAACCTTGAAGTGAGCTTCCCTTTGTGTATTCTAAAGAAAATTATAAATGTAATACGACAAGGTAATGATATGAAATTTCTAAATCAAACTATACATTCATAAAAATCTCAGTAAAATTCCCATAAGTATTTTATAGAATGAGGTGAATTATATGTATAATTATTTATCAAATTTTACTAAAAAAGTAAAAACAAAATTAATATATCCCAAAATATAGAAAAATATAGTAATGGGCTATAATAATTAATTTGCCATTTACAAGAGGACAGGCCAATGTAATAGGATAAATTTAAAAAGCACAATATTTTCTAATATACAAGAAATTAATATGTGTGACAGCAAAAGTTATTATACCATTCTGACAAAGAATAGGAAAGTTGGGAATTTTTTTTGAAAAAATGAAGCTAACCTTATTTTAAGTATGTTTCAGATGGGAATTCCCTGGTGCACCAGTAGTTAGGACTCAATACCTTCACTGCTGGGGACACAAGTTCAATCCCTGGTCATGGAAATAAGATCCCTCAAGCTGCAGAATGTGGCTATAAATGTATATATATATATACATGTGTATATATATATATATGTATGCTATATATATATATAGCATACCCAAAAGGTGACACACACACACATTCATATATGTATATATATAAATTAAATATTTGAGCTATTTAAAGTATATATGTAATATAGACTACTTTATATAATTACTGGAAGAAAATGTAGGAAAATGAGTATACATATATGTTTATATAAATAATCTTAGCCTAACGTCA